>NW_028277167.1:4868000-5026500 GCF_051122295.1 Plectrocnemia conspersa | reverse complement strand
CGCTGCCACCGGTTTTAGTCTGTCTGTTGCTTCCTCTACTTTGCTAATAATATCTTCCATTAGAATACGTTATGGTTCCACTGCAAAATCAATTAAATTTAATTCCAGCATCATCTAACGGTTTGTTACTAAAATTAAACACCGTTGAAGAGCCACTGCTCACCTATTTTATCGACTGTATTTGATATAATATTTGATCGATCGTTAATGAGTCGATTAAATCACCATGTCAACAAAGGTCAACAAAGTAACATGGCGACACACAAAGTCTGCTAGAAATAAAGATCCGAAACAAGCATCGTGCATTGGAATGAGACAAGAGCAGCAAAATTATAAACCATACAATCAAAATTGTGGAAGATTAAGAATTCATCAACACGTCAACATTAACGAGCGAACGTCATGAACGAAAAATGAATCGTAAATATTGTTAAAATCTAATTTATCTTAGTTTAAAATCGGTGACCAGATATTTGAAAGTGAATCGCGTCGTAAGTGCTATTTTTAATTTTGCTTTGAATAAAAAATCTGTAAAAACGTTATTTTTACCGATTATAAATTAGCTCAAAAAACGTCATTTATCACAAATTGCATAAATAAGTGTCTCTAATGATTATTAATAGCTCTTAAGAGTTTGTGGTTATTGTGCAGTACTTGATGTTCTGCACGATTTTTACATCCACTGTTTCACTCAATTGTCGTAAAAAATATTTATTGTTTTACTAATAAAAATCACTCGTTATCTTATGCATGTGGTCTAAATGCTCTCCTTTCCACTATTTTTCATTTTCAACTGATTTATCATCGATTAGAATTAATTTTATCATTATAATAGTCTTATGAATTTGTATCACTTACATAGATTGCTAATTTTTAATTCGTTTAGCTTTTAGTTAATAATATACTGAGACATTTAAATAAAATTTTATCGTTAGATTAAAAAATATACTTATAAACACTCTTCCCCTCAATATAAGCGGTGGATACGTTCTAATAAATATCGCGAAATCAAGGCTTAGAACGAAACTTGTAAAACGATCTAATAGTATTCACTTGTACTTTTTAACGTTTCTTTTAAATTATAAATTAAACATAAAAAATCTTCAACGATACAAAGAAACTTAGCATGGGCAGTGGGAGAGGTTTCATGTGTAGATCAAGTGCAAGAAGTAGGAATAAGCCATCAACTTATGCATTTCTACATCATGTGAATTCAAATATATATGGTTTGGAGTATTTAAAAAAAGTTTTTATGTAAGCGATAAGTTTATTATTATTTACAATTAAATGGACCACATATTTAACTACAAATTTTCATTATTTTTACTATATTAAGTAAAACAATATATTTTGCCTCATAGTTTATCTGATTTTTTGAGTTTCACTGTGACTTAAAAATATAATAGAGCTTTACGTGTGAAACCACATATGAAAAAAAAATCTTAACCGCGTAAATCGAGGGATATATGTATTATAATATATAAATTGAGAATATAATTTTTTATATATTATATAAACATTTGCATGTATTATTTCATATACGCTTGGGCACGCACGTTGAGTAATCGCGTCTGTATAATATATTACTTTAAAAATACTTTATTTTCGGATAGGCTAGATTTTTTTATCACGAATATTTATTATGAATATTTTGTCATTTAATACTTTAATCGATTACAGATATATCAAGATATCTATAGCGGCGTTTTGATGACAAAAAATATTGTGCTGCGAGGATTCGACCTCGTCACCTCTCACGATCTTATCAGTTATGTTGTTGTCATCATTGGCTTTACAGACCTTAGCAGGCCATAGTCTTCTTTTAAGCGTCCTCGTTCTAATATCTCTACTGCTACTTTCCAACAATTTGGCACTACACACAGGCCAACTAACTCAATTTACATCTACCAACTTGTTTTAAGCTTATTATGCGTGTTATGTTAACAACTATTTTATATATGTATGTTTTACAACATTTGCGTTTCCAACTATTTTTTTAAATTCATGGAAAAACTGCTCTAAATTATATCTTATATACTATTATATTTCCAAATATTTGAATTTTTCATTGGTATTAACAGGTGTTCCTAATTCTTTGATTAGATACTCCATTACCGCTGATTGTAACGAAACTTTGCCCATATTTAAAATTATCGCGTGTGAATGGGTGTGTATTTGTATCTCATCGTTAAATAAGACCGATTCTACTTAATAGGGAAAGTATGAGTTCACAGTTTATCGATAAGGCTCACACGTTTAGGTTCAAAACAAAGGCAGACGATTTGCGTGATGGTGCTTTACACCCCCAAACCCCCACTTCAAAAGCACCCCTAGTCGGGCAACATCCTTGTTATCCGCCTCGTGATCGATCCTAAACTTCCCAAAATGTGGTACCAAATTTTAATTAATACTCTCAAGGGTATAACATTTAACTTTAGGCATTAACTGTATAGTTGAATCGAATGAACTAAGAATCTAGCTAATTTAATTAGCAATATTATAGAGAGAGAACTGCTAGTTCTTGATTAAGGAAAAATTGATTGAATTTTAGAAATACCATAATAGAATTTGCAAATGACTTTGCCATATCAGTGGTTCTTATTGCGGTATAAGACATTAAAAAAACTGATATTGTATATTATAACGATGCACTTTTTATGTTTTAAATTATGGATACTGAAAATGTAATACATAATATTATATTTAAATGAAATATTTTTTTCATTCACGCGTTATCACTTGATTTAATGGTTGGAATTTCCTGTTCATTTTCTATCAAGTTGTTAACCACAGTTGGATTAATAATGATTATAATAAAAAAAATGTTATTTATATACTATATAAGAAATTAAATGCAAAAATTGCTACATATTTATAAAAAATATACAATAATATTCCAATGCAATGTAGAATACTAATTGCCATGCTGGCATTTCCTCAAGAAAAACTGTTTACTTGACCTTCTCATCAATAAAACTCAAAGTAGATGCTGTAAATAAATATCAGAAAAATAATATAGCATCAATTTAACACTATAATATATAAAAAAACTATATTAAGATACTTCATAAATGTACTTAAAAGATAACCTTTACCGTACATTTTTTTTTATTATTGAATCCACTGCAGTACAATTTATTTAATCACAAAAATTAAGCTTCTTACATATTATTTATATATAATTTACTTAAGGTATACCCTACACCTGTTCCATATGCTGGTACCACTACCTGAAAAAACAATCACAGAATTCAATGACAATCAAAAGAATGTTTTGCTCTATATTTATCTAAATTTTTCAACATATTCAACATATTCCCATGAATTTATTGTTGTTTTTTATTATTATTTTAATACATGAAACACAATGAATGTAAAACTATAATTAGTTTTACAACTTTTATTAGGTTAGGTTTCGGTTTGAACAGATAATGAATGTTTCGTAACAAATAGTTTCATAGACATTTTAGAGCAGCATATTATTTCACTAGCGCCTATCAATTAAATTATATTTTTGCTTGTAGAAATACATATTTCATTAAATGACTTGTACTTATCAGGCCAAATTCAATAGGCCGCCAAGATCATGCAATTTAATGCCGTTGGAGCACCTAATAACCAACATCCGCCGAGATGTACGAAAAAATCGTCGAAAGGGTCGAATGCTGCAAAATGATTTTTTCATAATCCGAAGATATCTTGAAATTTGTTCCTTTCTTCAGCATAACCAATGCAAAAATCTATGGTGCAACTGAAGGACTACTCTCGATTGAAATAAAACATTCTGCCCAATTATTCCTCGCGGTATTATAGATCTATAATAGGTTACAAAATAATAAATATATTACAATTAATTCGCCAACATCAACTTCACGGTTCAGAATTTGATGCTCTCAAAATATTGGGTTCAATTAAAAACAGTAATTTAATTTATTTGAAGAAAATATGTACGTAAATTTAAAAACATTTTTTTGTAGATTGAGAACCATGCATAGCAATTTACACGTCTAGGTTTTGATCGACTGGCACAGACTGGTCAAAAAATTGTTTCCAAAATCCATCGAAGTATAAACAGATTTTACGAAAAATTTTAGTAATTTAACGATTCCAGGTAAAATGGTTAGGAATTTTTACTCTAATATATTGATAATATCTCTGAGTAACTAATGAAAAATACTAGAAATTTATCATGACATAAAATATTTTAGGCATGACATAGATGCTTTTGGACTGTAATGGTAAAACTATTTTGAGTATGACATACATGCCTTTGGACTTTAAAAGGTTAAATTTTAAAAGAACTCTTTATATTATTGTCAATGATTCTTTTACAGTGGTTATTCCTTCTGAAGCCTGTAAAAAAAATTATATTATCTATGAGTTAATTTTCAGAAATTAACAATATTTTTGCCACAAAAAAAAGTAAAATTACATCGTTTTAAATAATAAGATCTCGTTTCTATTTTATTTTATTTATTTCGGGAGATTTTTATACACAGCATATGTTGTAACTTATTATTAGAATTTAGTTCAATCTATATACAATAATGTATTTTTAAAGATTTTTTGTGATATATAATCACAACACAATTTTTTAATAAATCAAAATCTATACAAAAAATTCCTCTATTTTTTTATAAAATATCAATTTTTATCATTTTATTACTATATTATAATATATGAAGTAGTTAATTTTTTGCCAAAACGTGTATTTTTTGTTGATATACTTTTTTTCCTTCCTCGTATGTTTTGAAAAAATACTCGCGTTCCGGTGATGTATACTTAATGTACATGTGTAAAAAAGGTGATTTAAAATTATAAAAAACAATTAAGCATTTGACATCGCGATTCGAGTAATTGACTTTAATTTATTGATCGCAGATACAAAGCATCACGTGCAATACATTAACCAGGGATTTTAAATCTTCGAATATATATTTTCAAATATGCACATAGCACAGAACATACTCCCCCACTGTGTACTTATTTATATCAAAAAATATATGCGTGTTTTCAACACAGATAACACGTTAAAATTTAACAAGTTTACAATACACGCATAATAAAATAGGTACAACAGTACTTTGCAAAAAACTTAGCCACCCTTGCTGATCTGTGTTCTTTCGTAATTTGCGGGTTTAACTTAACAAGTTTTTTCTATGTATCATTTTATGTTCTAGTATAGTCTAAGTAAAAACAATAGACAAATTTTCGAGGCCTTTCACTTAAACTGTAGTGTCTTTAAACCAAAAATCAATAACAATTAGACTACTTTATGCCTAATCTTCATCTTTAGTCGGCAAATATGTTAAAATATCTTATTTTACCATATAATGAAACTGTTCTTAATAAAAAAAATAGTTGTTTAGGGCAATATTTAAGGAATTTTCATTATCTTTTTTTTTCATTTTTTTGTGATGTTTTTAAATAGAAATAAAGTAAGACAACAAAAATATTTATCATCAAGAAAACTTTATTTAAGTATCAAGAACTGCAATCAAGACGTAAAAGATAAAAATAAAAGTGGAAGGCTGATAAAGATCGACAAGAAGACAGATTTGCATTTAAAACTAATAAATTTGCGAGGGAGAGAAAGTAAGTTAATACAGAAAATTTCACTTTTAATATTATAAAAAATCATATTTACAATCAACAGCATACAACTAACATAAAATAAGTAAATACATATTGTGTATGTAGTCAATCATAATTGATAATAAATAGTTTTTTTTGTATTTTTTTCTGACAAAAAACTATGTTTTCAATTTAATAAAAAAACAAAGTATTAATAAAAATTTAATTGTTTATTTAAGAAGTTGATATTGTAAATATGGATGCTGCATATTATGCACTAAATGTAAATTTAATTTATTCTTGTAACAAATGTCGTGATAAGTATTATATAAGCAAATGAAGCTGCTGATTGTGAAATTTAATGCATATTACTCTAATGTCGTTTTTACTATATTTCCCCTTGTTGCAAGTAAACGCATTTTGTACTGATAAGTACAACGATTAGTTAATTGTCGACTGTGGTTATTCGTGACCTAAATGTAGCTTCTATTCATTCCTATTTAGTGAGATATAAAATGCTCAAAGCATCAAATCATCATCATTATCTTCTTTATGTGGCGCACATCTTAAAACACATAATGTAGGTACTTATAATGATGAATTTCGCTATGATTCCGCAACCGGACATCGCCAATTTATCCATCTCTTCGATTCAGACGACGCATGTGTGATATAATTAATATTAATAGACGAAAAGGTCAAAACACGTTGCGAAAATAAATGCGCAATTTTTTTCGGTCTGATATAAAATAACAGTTGGTTAAATCATGCGTATGATTATTTCCCTTATTTCACGATTCGATGAATACAAATCATTATTGAGTATTATTTAGTATAGTAAAGTATGACCTATACTGAACTATTTCTAAATGTAGAATATGTTTTTCATTATGGAACTAGATATTCACAACAAAACATAGTTTATCATAAGTTTAACAGGAAGACTCATTAACATTATCACAAAGTAAAATATTATAATAATTGTGCTTACGTACTCAAATTTATAATGACGTAAAAAAACATGTTAAATAGCACTGCTTCTATATTTTTATCATTAAATATTATCTGCTTATAATGTGTATAAAAAATTTATGTATTTGATTATTGCATAGCGTACTAATAATAATATTTATTGTTTTGATAAAATACAGTTACACATATTCATCTTTTTGCAGGAATAAAGAAGTATTTACAATATAAAAGATATTTGGAAAGGTTAAGAACATTTAGAAAGGTACAAATATAAGTTTTCTTGGGCTTGGAATGATATGTTAAATATTAATATAAAAATCGTTATAGATAGCTCTTTTATAGAAATAGTTGATAATATAAAATATTTAGGTGTAATGGTAGATAAAAAATTAAATTTTAAGGAGCATAGTAAAAAAATATGTAAATTATCTAGGATGAGAAATATTTTTAGTGTAAATACAAAAAAAAATATAATCTATTATATAATAGTATTATATTATATTAAATTCCCCGACTGCTACAATATTATATAATATATGCTTAATAAATTAGTTGTTGCAAAAACTACAAAATATGGCAATGAAAGTAGTTTTAAATACAAATAGATTTACTTGTTGTAGAAGTATGCTTTACAGATTAGAATGGTTGAATATTCAATAAATGTTAGTATTTATTTACATATAAGTTAGAAAATAGTATGTTAAATAAAGATATGCATAGATTTAATACTACAAATAGAGATAATTTAAAGATAGATATTTATATGAAAACGAGTACGGGCAGGGGGATATTGAATTTGTATGATAATATTCCGCAAAAATAAAAATGTAGCGGATTTCCTCAATGGAATGAAGGAACACCTTCATGCATTAAGAAATAAATTATAATAATAAAGTATATATTTTATGTTATGTTTATACAGTGAAATCTCAGTATAGCGAAGCTCACGGGACCCAAGAAAAAATTTCGATATACTGAATGTAAGGAAGATGCTATTTTTAATTACCATATTACTGCAGCATTAATATAACAGATCGTTTTTTGTCCATTTTTACAGATTAAGTAATGAACACAATAAAATTTGTTAAAAAAAGTTTGAGCGTCGGCAGAACACATCTGGCACACGTCAAGTCAAGGACCAACTGATTTCGGTGAAATATTGTTTCAAGTTGTAACGTCATTCTTAAATTAGGATCAAAATACTTCGTTATACTGAGATCAGTCTTCGTTACAATGAAAACGTTTTGTATGAAAGTTTTTCGGGAACAAATTGATGATTCGTTATACTGGGAATTTTGTTATTTCGGTATTCGTTACAAAGATATTTCACTGCATTATGTTTTGATTACATTTAATAAGTGTATATACAATTAGCTAAATAAAGTAATAATGTTCCGAAAGTAAATAAATACAGTTTCACTGATATTACCTAGTGTTTTGTCTAATACACGTGCAAAAAAACGGTGTTTTAGCGACCTGGTTAAAAGGATTTTGATTTTGGATTAAAAATTCACATATTTATTGATCTTCACAACAGTGATATTAAATATATAAAAAAATGTTTCATATCTCTGACACACAAATGAAATGAAAATTTCCCATATTTATTTACAATTTAAGTAAAACTCAAGTAACTTGGTCTACGTATGTTTTACAATACAAGCATTGTAAATATACAAATGAGCGATTTCTGTATATGCGAGCCATAATATTAGAACATTTGATCTCAACTGAGCAGATAGCTAGTCTCTCTCTCTCTCTCTCGCTGTTTAATTGGTGACTTTTGCAGCACATAAATGTATGTTGTTATGACGAGTATTAGGTTATAATCCTAGTTTGCATTATTTCTTATTGAGAAGTCATTTTTTTATACTCGTGATTTGAGACAGCTTTAGCGAATCGCAGATGCAGATGTTGGTGGACCAATTGCATCGCTTGATTATTCGACCAACGAAATATGTTCATGCCTTAAAGTGAAACTGCAAGAAGGAACTTTCGAAAGTCTTTAATGCAAGTCTTTAAATCAAGCATATTTCACGCAAAAAATAATAATTTTTATCGAGCTTACAAGCGGTTGTGCAGCAGGGAGATGATTCAGTGAAATTATACTATTGTGGTAATAAGTATTCTTTTTTTGTTAGTTAGTCCTTTTTATATTATTTGCAAGTTCTGTGATAAATCACCCATGATTGGTAAAAAAGTTGAGGAAGAGAAAGGTTGTTAATATTATCCCATTTCCTTGATTATATATAAGTCATAGCCATAGAAAGTAATCTTGAAATTATATTCAGTACTTCACTACCGATTTTTTCAATACACAAGCTGTTTAGCCCTAAGCTGTCTATCAAGACTTGATGTTGTATTTCAAATAAAACAGTCACTTCCACTTCAATCATCGGATCTAGCGCAACCAAACAGTTACCTATAATCTCTAAGAGTTTAACTTGCTCTTTAAGACGACTTAAGCATTTTACGACGCTGCACAAATGTATATTTCCGAGTATTAACTATTGTAATTTAAAAATATCTTGGAATAATAAATTTTTAATCACATTTATAAAAAATAATATTCCAAAAACTGTTGAAATAGAAGTGAATATAATTTTTATTATTTTTTTCTGATATGTATATATTTATTATATATGTATTATAATATATACGTATTCATAAAAACAACTAGAACTTCATTACCATTGTTAATTGGACAAAATATTAAGTGGCCTCTAATTATTAATGTCATATACAACACATGATTGTCTAAAATTTTCTAATGATAAACAATATATGACGATTGTAATTAGGTAATCTAACACGTCGATGTTGAACATTCATAAGTACAATCAACTTCATAACTATACATTCTGATAATAATACTGATAAAAAAAAACAATATTACTTGTTTATATAAGTTAAGTAGGTAAAAACCATAGTCAGGTAAATGCAAAACATGTTAGATACTATAATATAATAGAAATCATGTTGCTATTGTGTAACGAGATCTGAAATGCATGTAAAGAACAATGGCAGTGTTTAATGCAAAAAAATGATTTTTCCAGATACGATGTGAGTGATTGAAACATTTGAGAAACTCTGGCGCTTCCGAAGGCGCAGGCGTCGCTACGCCGCTCGTAAAAGAGAATGAAAGGAAAACGGCGGTCGTTCATGTTACAATAATTTTCCTTTTGGCAATTGAATCAAACCTCCTCTGGAGGGGTGAGCGTACACCAGCGCTGCTCAAACTTTCACATCGAAGCCCTACCCCGCGTAGAAGCTGTGCAGAAACGTCAGTCGCTGTTCGGACGTCACGACGCCCGGACGACGCTTGGAGTTTCTATCATCGTATCTGTATTGTTATTGTATTTTGTGAGGGGCGTTTTAAAGCTATCGCAAGACATTACTTCGTGAGACACCAAGAAGGCATTGCAATAGTCTGCAGAGTGTTAAAAAGCAGACTTATGAGACGAAAGAGACTTTTGTGGAAAATCGTACCGATTGAGGCGTTTGGTACGGAGGCTGCGGCGCCGGCGTCCCGACGCGTTTTTCCACACCCAAACAAATAAGAGCTCAAGGTCAGAAATGTTTTTTCCTGATATTTAAAGGGAAATTTTCGATTAGATTATTTTTTTTTAATTAAAAATAATTGGTTATTGTATAAAAAAATTAGCCGAATCTCAAAAATACATTTAAGCGGTAGAAAATTTATAATATTCTCTAAAATATGCTGTTTAATAATGAATACAAAATATATTTTTAAGATTTTCTTTATATTACAAATATAAATAATATTTTTAGATTGATTTATCGCAGTTTATTGCGAATTAATAATCGTACCAAAATTTATATGTACACATAAGTATATTATATGTTTTATTTTTTTTATAAATTTACTAATTATATACGTATAATTGTTATTAAAAATCCAGAATTTAAATTAAATTATAAGTATTATATTATAATAGAAAAGCTAAGATTTGACGTACAAAAGCATTAATAAATTATTGCGCAAATTTAGATAAAAATAAAACCCTAAATTATATGCCGGTTTTAATAATTAACCTTTAAATTTTAAAACATACTTTGCTGCAATAAGTGATTAAGATGAGGTGACAAATCATGTTAACTGTAGTTAAAAACATCTTTAAATGTATCAGTTTACTATCGTTTAATAATTTTGATAATATAATAGTACCTTAAATTTACATTGAAAATACCGCTGAAGCTTTTATTAACATACATCATGATTTTTTTTTAAAATAAACTGTTTTACTTTCTAATTTTTCATTTTAGTTAATAAAAAAAAATACAATTCTTCAGCATGTATTTCTAATGTATCAATTTTTGTAATACATACAACTATATTTATTTTTCCGATTTTTTTTAGAAAATATTTATTTTCTATAAAATTTTTGAATGCCTGTTCAGCGGTAACATAATATAAATATTTGACTACAAAATAATAAACAGATTATTACGTGCATTAAAAATTATAAAGCTTTCTAACGACAGAACATTTATTTGAATTCATAGTTGGTATAACTATCAATCTTAACTTACTTTTCGCGTTCTAAAATTTTTGGCGTCAGGCAAAATCGTATATATCAGATCACTCCTTGCATGGTATGCGATCCTAAAACATTATTAATTTTATTATTAAATCGTACTGCATCTATTTCTAAGCAGCTTACTCATTTTATATACAATAGATGACACAATGTCTTTCACGCAAAACTTAATGCGCTTCACCATTAAATCATTAGGATTTGAGGACCATATTTTTTAGTCACGTTAACTCTTATAAATTTATTTTCATTTGTACTTTGTGAATTGTTTAAAAGTGCATACAAAGATACAATCGATTCTGATTGAGGAATATCAAAAGGAACAGAAACTAAATGAAGGAACAGTAACTTAATTCGACAATAGATAATAATTTAGCATATGGATCTAATTGTTAAAGCCATTAAACCAATAAATTAAACATTATGCAAAAAAGATTTACTAAATATTTAAAATCCATCATCCTCCTATATATCTTAACTTCGAATAATTTCAAAACATTTTAAGTTCAATGAATACAATTGATCATTCTGAAAATATCATATATTTAAGAGATGATAAAGTGCAAATTTCTCAGAGCAAGCTCTTACGTTTTAGATGTTTAAAAAATACGCCAATTCCGCATAACAATTAGAAGAATATTTTAATTTTTTAATCGATGAACTTTAATAATGTTCTCTATTTTGTAATTTATCACCATTGTAAGAACAATGAGGTTTAAGGGGCTTAGTTCTTATTTAAGTATTATTTTATATTAATTCACTAGCCGTTCTATTGTCAACGTGAATAAAAGGCAAAAACCTTTCAATTGGCCGCGATTTTTTAAGTACCATAATATGATTATTAATTGGGAACAACGAGCAACATATGTATGTAATCTCATCTGCTTGCAGAGATACAGAATATTCTTAAGTCATTTATAATTTTAGATTTCGCGTAAGCCTGAGCCTTCTATAAGATAATTTAATATGGTTTTCCGTTCAACTTAAATAGTAAACTACCGAATTTTTCAGATGAGCATTTAAAAATTCTAAAATATTGTATTATTCATGTGATTTTTGCTAATGTAGTAGTAAATAATATGTATACGCATATTATACACAAAAATAGATTAAGCATTAACCTTGCCAAACATTTTACGGTATCGCTTATATTGTTCTTGCTGCATTCATGCTTTTAATTCGTTCAGTAAGATGCTTTAAATATTTGCAGCTGGAATGAATCTACAAATTATTCTATTCAACTTTTTTTTTTGTGATTTTTTTATCAAACCATGTTGAGCAGAATGTTTTAGTTTTTGCATTCTTGCTGAGTAATTCGTACATTTTTAGATTGCTTTTAATTTACAGACAGTTATTTTTTATCTTTTAATATTAATAAAGAACATGAGTTGTTTAATAGATCAACCACTTTGTTTCAATCAAATCTATATAAAAAAAAATTATAAGAAATAACCGTATATGTAAATAAATTGTATTTAATAAATAGTTATAATAAATCCGTTTTTAAAATATCTTTATATGCGGCACAATATTAACGTATTATTATTTTTTTATAATTAAATGTATGTAGGGAAAAAATATTTTTTTACTTGGGAAAAACAAATATTTTTACAAATTTATTATTTATTTATTTATTTATTTTATTAATTTATTTAGCTTAATAGCTAATCTTTACATCTAACAAATTTAGTAAACATATATAAAAATATATAAAAAATACATAACAGAAAGAAAAAATGAAAATATACAATAATAAAGTCTTAATATTATAATTTATTTCTATATGTACGAAGGTGTTTTTTTATTCCATTTATGAAACCCGTTATATTTTTGCTGTTTCGGATTTCTCTTGGAAGACTATTATATAAATCAAAACCTCCGTACATAATTCCCCTAGCCGTACTCGTTTTCTTATACTTAATTTTCTTTAAATTTTCTCTATTTCTAGTATTATATTTATGTACATCTTTATTTCTTATTAAATACTTATTAAAATATTTTGGTAATATATTATTTTCTAACTTATATATAAATACTAAAACATTCATACTCAATATTTCTTGAACATTCAACCATTCTAATATATCAATCATACTTTTACAAATAAAAATATTTTTATCATAAATCATTTTTACTGTATAAATATATTTTCAAAAATAATGAAATATTATTATTTTTACTAATGAAAAAATACGTAGTACAAAATATATTTGATTTTAATAAATAAAAAAAATATTTTAGTAATTGCATCAAAGAAAAAAAAATAGTCATAATATGGACTACACTATATTTGCGTTAACACAGTCAGTTCAAGAGCTCACTATTTCATAATTATTCATAATTTATAAAGTGATGTGAAGCTTGGATTTACGCCCGTACGATAATTCTATAAATGTGTAATAAAATAATAATGATAAGTATACTGAACGTATATCCGTATCGTGTGCTTTAGAGTAGGGGCGTAAACAATTATGAATAATGATGAAATGAATAACTCTCGAACTGACTGTGGTAACGCAAATAAAGTGTAGTCCATATCGTGACGATTTTTTTGTTCTTTGATGCAAATACTATATTATTTTTTTATTGCTTGTGTTAGACCTAATTGTACTAGTTTGATACATTTTTTAGAAAAGTGAATTATCAGCAAGTAATCTAATCGTTTAAGAATGCCAGGGTGATCCAATGAGTTTCATATGTTGGCAGCACTGTAAATCAGACATCTGTCAATAATCACGCGTGCTCAAAACGTCGTTTCAACTCTTTCAAGTGAAGCAAAGGCCAGTCACTGATCGTTTCTCAATATTTCAATTTCAAGATAGTATTTTTTAAGAAATAAGATTTTACTGACCCAGTTCAAGTTCAGTCTGTGTTTAGAATTCACGACAGAGGCAATAAAATCGTGACGTCGCCGTTCATAATAATACAATATTACTGTTTACAATAAGTGAGAATCAAATACAGCTTATTTAAAACGAATTTTGATCAAAACAATTCTCGCTTTTCAGAAGTCAAAAGCAATAAAATCGTGCCGTCGCCGTCGCAGTGGAAACGCTCGGTTATATATGACTTTATATTTATATTACATATTGAATGAAGAACATCTAAACCAAATTTTGACCAATAGGAGAGCGCAAAAAAACAATTATCCCTTCTCAGAAGTCAAAAATCCACGTCAAAAGCAATAAAATCGTGCCGTCGCCGTCGCAGTGGGAACGCTCGTTACCGAGCGTTCCCACTGCGACGGCGCCGACACGATTTTATTGCTTTTGACGTGAATTTTTGACTTCTGAGAAGTGATAATTGTTTTTGCGCCCTCCTATCGACCAAAATTCGATTTGAATATACTTTGGATCAGTAATCTCTCATCATAAGTTTGTAGTTAATATGGGTAAAGATAGCTATCATATTTTTGAAACATAGTGTAATATTGAAATGCAGACAAACTATGAAGCAATATACGAGATGCGACGTGTTAATGCAAATAGAGTATAGTTTAAGACCTTAACTTTAGATTAACCTAAAATAAAATGTGAAATAATGTCTTATATATTCTAGCTCAAGTTAAGCTTTTAATACAGATAATTTTAAATTAAAAAAAATATTTTTAATAATTTATTTATTAACGAAATATAATAAACGTGACATTCAGAGAAACGACTCAAGTTAAATTTTACATAGTTCATAGCAGTGAACACGATAAATCAGTGAAACAAATTCCTGAAATACCAAAAAAAAAATTTTGTTGCGATCGTATATAAGAAATCGGAATTAATGATTATTAAGTAATTATAATTTCAATCGATCATCACAGATCAGGTTTTCATAGATTTTTCTAATCTCACTGATAAATATCGTGATGAATAATTAAAAATATAATTTTTATAAGTCGTGCATAGTGATAATAGTTTAATTAATAAAATATATATAATATATAGAAGTTTAACAATTTTCATTAAAAATATATTTAGTAAAATACGTTAGTTGCAAATATATTTAATTACTTTCTGCTTTATATGTTATGTTTATTTAAATACGTAGATGATAAGTACAAATTGGGTGACAGTCGTTTATGCAAATTGGATATTTTGCATGTTGACTAAAGCGATTCTAATATATTATAAATACTGATGTTCTTTATTATGAACATCATTTTTCATATTCATATAATGCTTGTACATTATATAATCCCATTAAATAGCATCAAGCATTTACGCAATGCGTTTTTATCATAATCTCATAAAGTTATACAACGCCAACGTAGATAGATATGTATAAAAAGAACTTGCATTTCCTTTTCACAGTGTATACTAATTAGTTTGACTTCTGCTTCCATTACATAATGAAAATGGGTACGGCGTGCCTTGGGTATTTTATTATAATTTTATATTTAAATATTATTATACACAAGGGAAAAACTAAACATGTGATAGTAAATATGTTGTGACGCAAAAAGTAGCGTCCGCCGCTTATATTTATTACAAAACGATTTTTGGCATACGCATCGGTGCTTCAAAAGACTATTTGGCATGGGAATACGCTCTACAAAAATAATCGACGTGTGTGTAAATTTTTAAATGCTATTTTGGTAATGCCATATATTTATAATATATTTAAAAATAAATTTAGAAACACTCTTCTAATTCATTCATTACTATTCAATACAAAAATGGGTAATTCTATTTTATTTTTATAAGCGATTAATTATACGATTAGATCATTTAAAATATTATAATTCATTCAAGATATTGAGCGAGAAGCTATGCTTCTAAATGATGCAAAAGACATTAACATTATACAATAGGATTCTGCGCAAGTTGATGAATTTATATTTCATAATATAGATTTAATTAATATTATCCAAAGTTCGACATAAGTTGATCATATCTTATATGGCAACAAACAAAAATAATTGGAAACCCGAATACGTGACCTTCATCTCGACGAGCAAGCAAGATAAAAATTTGATTGAACAAAGGCGGAGTGAGCAAAAACGTACCATCAATGAAAACTTCTCACATTTGTCCGCTCTAGCTTTTATTATAGTCTCATCCAAGTATTAAAACTCGTTCGATAGGATATGTTTCAAATGATTCGTATTGTCCATAATAAAAATAGAAATACGCAATTCCAGAAAGAGCGTCATTTTAACCCTTTAATTACCGATATCCGACATATGTCTTAATGCGCCTTTATTTTGTTTCGAAATGCTAGGCAATGAGACGCTTCTTCTCAATAAAAAAAATGTTAAAAACATTTATGAATGGAATGTTTATCAGCAGTATCTACTATGACCGAAATTCACAGAATTCGTACGAAACAAAATGTTGGAAAGCCTTTATTATTATTTATTTATTTATTTATTAAAATTATAACCATCGTGACCTGACAGGCAAACCTAATGCGTCACGATAGTCAAAAGTACTAATACATCATAATACATACAAATATAAACAAGACAAAACAACAGACACAAATCACCTCAACAGGTGTGCATTGTCCCATACGAATTGAACCAAAACTCCATAAGTGCAAGAGAAAATGTCAATATTACTATGGACAGAATTGAGCAGATAAATGGCCTTGGCCAGAGAAGAGTTGGCAAGTGCTCCAGTTCTACACTTAACAGGCAAGAATAGTGGACGCGACCGAGAACTATATCCACCTTCAGGAGCCCACATTTGAAGCTGCTCGAGCACTGAAGGATTGTCTACGATGCTCTTGAGCAATTTCCAGAAGTGTTTAATTACATAAACACTTCTGCGAGTCGACAAAGAAACGTATCCCAGGGCTCCTAAAATAAAATCACTGGGAAACAAGAACGGATAATACCCGTATTCCTTCAAGTATAAATATCGAAGAAATTTACGTTGTACTTTTTCCAGCTTCAATTCATTACATTGATTCATTACGCCTGGGATCCAAATTATGGAGCTAGTTTCTAGTATGCTGCGGACTAGAGTATCATAAAGAGTGTGCAATACTAAAGTATTCCTGAAGTAACGCGCATTTCTCAAGATAAAACCGAGCATTTTTAAGGATTTGCTATGAGTCTCTGCAATGTGCTGGCTAAATTTCCAACGTTCTTCGAAAGTCACTCCTAAATCCTTAGTTGAAGAAAACCTTTCCAGAAAATATCCGCCTAGATGGTATGAATATTTTGCCGGCGTTAATGACCTTGAAAATGAAATTGTGTGACATTTCTTTACACTGAAAGACAATTGGTTATAGCAAGCCCATTTCCATATAGAGTTGAGATCCTCCTGTAGGTCGAGGGAATCAGAAATCGAATGCATTTTCTTGTAAATTTTCAAGTCATCTGCATATAATAAAAAATCTGAATGCTCTATTGCTGTTTCTATGTCATTAATGAACAATAAAAACAACAATGGACCCAAATTGGATCCTTGAGGTACTCCAGTAGGGGTCTTATATCGTTCTGAAAAGGAGTTATTATTCTTGACGAATTGATATCTATTGGTCAAGTAATTTGAGAATAGATTTATTAGATCTTCAGAAAACCCAAAATTAGATAACTTTTTTACAAGTAAAGCATGGTTAACTTTATCAAATGCTTTTTCAAAGTCTGTGTATATGACGTCCACTTGTACACCAGAGTCCAATGATTTTGAAACATAGTTAGACAAAACCATTAGATTAGTGACAGTGGATCGAGATTTACGGAAACCATGTTGTTGGTCGAGAAGCATACACCTGCAATGATTAAAAATGTATTTATGCAAAACAATTTCAAATAATTTTGCAGGTGATGAGATCAAAGCTATTGGCCTGTAATTGTCAATCTAAGATTTGGGACCCTTTTTATGAATCGGAGTGACTTTTGAACATTTCCACAATTCTGGAAAACAAGAGGATCTCAAAATTAAATTAAATATAAATTTTAGAGGCTGTAAAATTATATAACGCTTATCTGAAAAACAGGGTGTGCTTCGCAAATTCGTGTTACGTTTTTGTACAAAATGATTTTATTTCAATCAGTGCAAAAATTCGATTGCGGTTATTTTTTATTTTATTTATTTAATAAATATACAAAACCGCACAAAATAAACGCCGATAAGAATCCGATATATATAAAATTTGTTTCAAATATTATTAGCTATTGTATAATATATACCATAAGTACGATAAAATTATATATTTAAAATGTTCCATCAATTTTACTGAATTAATTCAATGATTTGAAAATTCTGAAATGACGTCCCTGATCAAAAAGTATGTAATAATAAATCAAATAATAATTTTGACGCCCTCACTGATCAGTAATTCGCAAAAAATCGATTGTGATTATTATTAACCAATAATTATTTTTCAATTAAATAATCCATTCTTTTCAATATTCGAACAGTTGAAAACTACAAATAATTGAGAAGTCTATATCTCTAGTTAAAGCAAAAATAATATAAAAATCTAGATAATTTGCTTGTAAGCTTTTTGCAACATTAGATATATCAAACGTATAAGTTTTGATGATAATTTCTAACAAATTTTTATCAAAAATGATTGTGCTTAAGCTGAGGTATTAAAATTATAATCAGTATAAATGGTTATATGTATTACGGTTATGTTAAAGTTTTATAGCAAAACCATTTCCATTAATTATAATTTTAATACCTAAACTTAGGCATTTATAATATTTAATATTTTTTATGGAAATTATCACCAAAACATATGCTTTCGATATATATACTGCTACAAAAAATTAACATAAAAAAATATTATTTCAATTATTTTTCATCAACTTTAATTAAAAACGTGAATTAAAAATATTTTTAACAATGACCAATTACTATAAATATAAACGCTTTTGATCCAAACCTTTTTAAAATTGGAGGAAATATATTAAAACTATCTAATACTTCTATTTGTAACCAGCACAAGAAATATATTTACCTCATCTTGTCTAAATATATACCATATTTATAATATTTGTTTTAAAAATTAAAGCCCTTTTTTATGTAATCAAATTTTGTTTGCCTCTAGTGATCATACGTGATGATGGTTCGTTTGGAATAGTAAACATTGAACATAAAAAACACGTTTGCTTTTACTCGCACTGCAAACCATACAAGTTTCACTTTTGGCCAATTTAACTCGAGTCGTAAATCATACGTTTACGTTAAAAATTTACACGCCTTACGTAGGTACAAAGGTTTACTAACGACGCTTTTATTTCACCTCAGATAACATAAATTATTGTTTGAAATTACTTATCTGCTCAAAAGTTTGGTCAAAAATCACATTTCGAGCAGAGGCAGTTAACCGAAGTTTAACGATTCTCTTAATGTCACAATTAAACCCTACAGAGATATCGCCTAGAGAAAAAATAAATAATTCTAGACACGCACAATTCTGAATAGCAGACATCCTACAATATATCGCTAATCGTGTGAAAGCTTCAAACTGTGCCGATCGATTCCATTTCGAGTTTTTTTATTATTCCCTTTCGTCAAATTGCATTTGCTATTTTTAGCTAAGGTCTGATAATCGATCGTGTAAGTGCATTGCGAGGTTGAAGACTAGCTGTTCAACTAATCATATTATTGATCGTTTTCTTTGAAACAGACAACTAAGTGGCAATTAATAATTCATCGTCATTGAAAATATATTAACGTACAAAATAGTATTAGATATGTATGTATATATTTTAGTATATTCAACATTAAAATATCGTTATTTGATAAATATTTATGAAGTCATTGGAAAATAAATAAGCTACCACTAATACGTTTTGGAAAGGAGGACAAAATTGCAACACAGATATAAAAAAATATGTAAATGCATTAAGCATAACATTTACATATTGTTGTGTATATTTAGATGTTTTTAACAAAATCATTCTGATTATATTCAGCAGTTCTTTAACATTGTATAACAATTATGTAAGACAACAAATTAAGTAAATAATATAAACCGCCTCTTAAATACGTAAATACACTTTTAGATTTAGGTGGAAGAAAATTTGTTAAAAACGAAGTTAAAGTGGACCGATGCCATCAATTTTAAGTTGCTACTTTGCGTGTATATAAATTAAATTATTCAATGTTATGCTATGCAATTCTATATTGTTGATATTATTATATTTGCGAGCTAGCTACAGATCGGCTGAAGATCGATATGATCAGTGTCCTGATGGACCGTATGGTACGGGGTGCTATAAGATAATGCTCCTCATAACAAATGGGGATTCCCTATTTATAACATGAATTAAAAATGTCAATAAGCAAAAATACACAAAACGAAAAGGTCAGTTGTTCGTATATTTTTAGCAAACAGCTTTTTGTTTTAATTATATTCTACTCTCTGGAGATATTATTGCGTTGTTCGATTACGTCAACGATACGTTCATCATATTCCCTTTCAATGATATTATTATTATATTATAAATTGGCAAAGCGTGACTGTGTTCATACACTGGAAATGATTGTGCCACAAATTTTCGATATTGATTAATAATATACGGGTTGAATTTCGTAACTCGCAGATCAATTTTCAATATGAATTTCGACGTCTACCAGAACGTAAACAATGCCAAAAAATTACCATAAAATCAATTGTTTCAAGAAATTGCAATCACTCGACTTGTCTTACAAATAGATTGAGATTTGCGATGTGTAGTTGTAATTAATAATAATTATAATTTAAACCGTCACCGAGTGCTAAAAGAGTTAAGACTTTAACTATAACGTTTCTTCACAGGATGAGCATGTGATTATTAAGCGCGAATCCGTGATGTGTTCATGGTCAATGTCGTTATTTTTTGTTATATCCTAAGATTTGAAGGTAAAAAATCGCAGACGTATACAAAAAATGATATTTTTTACACTACTTCGCGCATCATTATAATCTCGCAGCCTATCTCGGCCTCGATTTGGAATCTAACAAAGAACCTTAGTTTACACAATGCATGTTACTAAGAAACGTCCTAAATTTATTATCAAAGATGTTTGTGCAACGTATGTGGAAAACATTCCAATTAGAACATCTCAGAAATATCATATGTAAGCAACTAGTCACGGTAAAGGTTGAACGTTAAGATATAATCACAAATAGATATTTAGTGAAATCATAGTTATTACGCAACAGTATTAACACTTGTTTGCTCTTCCGCATCTTCTGTTTCTTCCTCAATACGAAGTATTGAATTCGTCTAAATTTTAACATCTTTAAATTTCAAAGAAACATAATTAACCAAAATGTTTAAACTATCTGCATATACATATATAATAAAGCACCATTTTTAATATTAAAGTTTTACAAAAAGATCATACAGAACATGCGCACTAAAAGACTGTTAACTAGTACTAGATTTAGCCTACTTAAGGTTATGAACTTTAAATTAATTCAACCTAAATATCACAAGTGAATTGCTGACTCTTTATGTTATTTTTTGTTAAAAAAATCACGAAGGCAGTAATAAAAAACCAAACAAATCAAGTCACGATTTTTTATTATAGATAAATTATACCAGGAAAAATTAATAATACTTATTACACATGGCTTAAAAAAAGTTTGAGGTTGTTCAACGCATCTTAGTAATTGTGAATAGGAATTGCAATAATACCGGGATTCAAGAGTTGGAACATTTTCTTTGAAAATATCGGATAAAGATGTAGGAACATTTATGACTATTTTTGAATATTTCATGTTTCAAACAATAAGAAGCGTTAAAAAATTCTTCCTTACATTCGGGTACTTCTAAAAATATTTTATACGCTGATTGTGTTATCTACGCATACTAATAAAAATCAATAAGACGAGTACAAAAACCTTTTGGTCTTCACTTTCATTCATTCATTACATTGTCGAAAAAAATTTTGTTTACGATGCGGGCGGCGAATCTTTTTTTAGAACAATATGTCTAGAAAAACAACTTTGACAAAATATCGTATTTCTTTCTATTTGCTTATGGATGCCTTCCGGAACTTTTTATACCAGTGAACAGACCACTAGCCAATTTATTCTAATAAAATATATTCCTATACTACTCGTTATTTATTGCTAGTTACGATATCCGAAAGAACCTCATGAAAAAAGAGTGAGTAAAAAATTGTAAATCTGTTTGTTGAAAATGCGACATATTTTTATCTAAAAACTAATTATTTAATTAATATGTGATTTATACATATATATTTTTATTTTAATTATTGCATATTTAATATCTATTTTAGAATATCTCAATAATATTTATTTTCGAAAGTTTTATCTCTCGTATATTTATTTATTTCTACTCATATTAAACGTTAATTAAATTGAAGTTGTAAATGTTTATGTAAATATTATAGAATACAAAATACATAAATAATGCATAATATTATTGTTATATATTATAGCTCTTTGCTTTTGTAAGTTCAACGAACCCTCATACGAGTTTTGATTCAGCAAGTCTTTTTATGGACTAAGACGATGGACACCCCTTTTCTTACATCTAATTAGCATAATCATATAAATAGGGGAATGTCCTTTGTTCGTCAGCATTCTTACTAATTACTTCAAACCATACGGTCAGTCGTCCGTCTGAGGACCGATTTTCGTCGAGTACCCGCAAATAAAATATAACATTATTATACTTTAATATCCTATGCCGATAACACTACTTAAGTTAATCCCCTACAATAACTCTCTACGCTTCTGCTTTCAATTTATATGTATATATATTTTTCAACAAATAAAATGTTCGCATTTGAAAAAATAACAAAAAAAAATATTTTGGTACTACCGATATTTCAAATGTCGATTTTTGCCTTAATACCGTTATTACCAGTATTGGAAACCCTATTGCTAAATAAGTTATAAAAAACGATAGCATACAATTAAATATATTTTCAATCTCGTGTATAATACATGTGTCATTTCAATGTCATACAATCAAAGCAATCATCACAGCAGCTGGTAAAAATTCCATTATAAATATGGAATTTAGCGGCTTAAAACTTTCTCTAACCTTTACACTACACAAAAAGTAAAAAATGAATCCCTTTCTATTGATATATCAAACGTTAGGTTAAACTGCGCTTTCCCTCCCTAATCTCCCTTCACCCCAATTAACCCCTTTTATCCATCCCTCACAATCATAATGCTGGAATGTTTTTTCAAGAGAGTTTTTTGTTTGAGAATGTATTAAACGCCTTAAAAAAAGCCTACTGCAAACTGCGTTTATTTGTATATATCCATAGTTTTTCAATATAAGTTATTCAAGTAACGTTCCTCTCCAATTTGAATTTGATGAATCGTATATTTCTATGATAAAATTAAATTTAAAATATTGAGAGCCTTTCTAGTTCATTTTTATTTATATATAATTTTTAAATTCACGAATAATTATCGTAGCCTTAAAGTCGTCTAAATATCTAGTTAAACTCTTAGATTCAAGTGACTTTATTTTTAGTTTTCTAAGGTCGTCTATCGATACTTCCAAAAAACCGTCCCACAAAAATAAACGGTTTTCTGTTTCTTTACAAAGCAAAAACTGGCTAACCGGTTTTAACCGTACTCAGAAAATCTCAATATGTCATGTTTTTAATTTTTATTTAAAAAAAATAAATATTTGTTTAAAATTATGAATTCAATTATTTGTTTAAAATTGATTATTTATTTTATTAAATCTTATTTTGTAACCTAACAGGCGTGGGCTTAATACGTTACAGGGGGTAAATCTGTACTAGCTGAGTTAATGAATACCTACAAGTATTAACCACCAAACTGAAAGTCTGGGAGCCGGTGACATCTATATTATTAAATATAAATTAGTATGTGCTATATATTTTATAATCAATATGTCACTGTAACTGGGACCGATTTTTTTTAATAATAGTGCCTTTTTTATAAATAAAATTTTGAATGTCGCTGCCGGGGCTCGAGCCCGTAACCTCAGAGTTACTAGTCTGAGACATTAGAGACTACGCTATTCCGACCTTATATATGTAAATATTTATTTAGATTTATTTGAAAATATGCATACATTCATTAATTATTTTTTTTGCAGAGTAGATGTACAAATTAAATTTTAAATTGTTAAAAATATGAAATAAAATATATTAAAATGGACTGAAACAAATTAATTGACAAGAAAAATACAAATGGATTATTATTTTATACAAAAAATTAGAGAAAATATATTCAAAATATAATACAATAATAGCAAAAAATACCACGAACAATTAAACGAAATTAAAATTAGAAATGATAAAAAAAATTTGAATAGTATAATTTTTTTAAATTGCATTAAAAAAGTTGTTAAAATTTATATTATAAATTACTGATAGTTTTGTTTTTTTCATTTCTTCCTATCCACTTTTTACACGTACTAATAACATAACTTTTAAAACTAAATGAAATTTTCGACCGAATTTTTAACTTAAGAAAGACTATATTTTGAGAAAAAAAAACGTTGTAAACGGCCGTGAAATATTGATTATTTTAATATTTACTCCAAGCAGCTGACTAATTATCAGGTATTGACTGAACCTTTCAAAAAAAATGATCTCGGCTGAACTCACGTTCATTCCAAATCGAAAAGTACTGGTTTTGGATATAGTTCATAACTGGTTTATACGTCATATTCGTTTTTATATAATCTCTCAGAGCTAGGGGAGTTTTTTAGACTTTGCCCAATGCAATGCTCTGGAGCGAAAACATACTGTTTATTTATAATTCCTCTTTTGTAACGGTGATGATTCAAAAATCACTAGATTGTCAATGATGTAATGCTGGTCTAAGTGCACATATGCGTTTAGGCGCATATCACCGATTTTATATTGGCACCGACTATATCCATCGTTTAAGTGTTTTGCAAAGTGCTTTCTAATCTGCGCACATAAAGCAAGAACGCCTAACTTTGTGGCAGCTGTTACTAATACGATAAAAGAGAAAAAGATCATTTAATGCCGTTTTAAGAAAGTACATTTATTAAATATCTGATTTATAAATTAAGTATTTTAAAGACTACAAAAAATATAAAAGGCAAACGATTTTAAAAAAAATAGTGGAATTAAAAAAAATATCATTGCATAAAATATATTTAAAAAAATAAATTTTATAGATAATAAAGTTACAAAAATATTTCTGATCATAATCATTTTTATAGATTTTACTATTATATACTATATATATGGACTAAACGATGATTACTTTTTCATAGTTTTTATTTGGTGATGACTAAAGCTCCGCATAGATATTTATAACCGGTAATACGAGAAATGACATCTCATTGAATTATTCACATAAATATGGGAGTTTCCATTATTATTGGGTTTATTTTTTTCCGTTTTAACCTGACAGGCTTAAGCCCAATGCGTTACAACGGGGTAAATCTGTACCAACTGAGTAAGTCAAACAGATATAATGAATACCTACAAGTAAGTTTTAAAACCACTATACTTATTATTTGTATAATGATGAATAATCGATAGATAGCATTTTGCAGTTTGGACCTGATAATAATAATAAAAATTTGACTCAGTTGCCGTGGCTCGAACCCTAAGCCTCTGTGTTATTAGTTAGGACTGTATATTCAGAGCTGTATCACACGGTCCGTTAAGACACTCATAACATTGATCGTTCCCAATTATTTTATCTCGTGACAATAAATTTATTTATAAGCTTGAAAGCTCGAGTTACCAAAGTTTAATTATGACACCTCAAAGCCTTCTCGAAACCTTCCACAATATAATTTGAATCTGAAATCTGAGAAGAGTAGCCAAATTTCATCGAATACTTCAGACCCTCTTCGAAACAAAACCACAAATTCCATCAACAACGCGTAAAATAACAACAACGATACGATTTATAGCATTACAAAGAAATACGTTTACCTTTAATTTTTCCAAGAGTACATATTTACCTGCATAACTGCATAACTCACTTATACACAATAATTTATTTGACTATAACACTTAATAACAACTAAACTATTGATAAAATTATTGCATTTGTTTATCGAGTAAAATAAAATAAAATAATATATTAAAATAAACTATCTTCAAATTAATAAGCAATGACTTATATTATATTATTATTTTATTGCGCTAATAAATTCGTTGATAAATAATAAAACAAGACCTCATACTAACTAGTTTGTTGTTAGTATTTTTTATATGATCATACACTTGATTTAATTTGTCTACTAGACATGACCATCGCTTTTATTAGACACGATATAATAAACAAGTATAAGATCACAAACAAATTGAATCATTGTGCATGAATCATATTACATGAAGTCATGGTCACCTTGGTTAAGCTGTGTCTATCTTAACCTTATTTTGCGTGTATTTTAAGGCGAAATAATCCTCTTAACTTAATTGGATTTTTGATTGGAAAAAGATTTATGACCAACTTTATTTATTTGTTTTAGGGATGAAAGAAACAGTTCGATTGATCGACTCCAACACGAAAATCACAAAAGGAACAAGGAGAACGAAAGTTTTGGCATTCACGGTGGCTTTCATAGTATTCTCTTATTTATACGTTATAAACACCGTACCTCATCCGACTCACCACTATGCCCAGACAGATCCTACAGTTCCAGTTTTCTTGACACCATATAATCGTATGATTTTTTTTATATACATATTTTTATTTAATTGCGTACTTAATTATTTATGTTAAAGTTTCAGTACATTCAGATTATTTAATATGGACTCCAAACTGCAAGATACCAAACATCGACCCTTTCGCGAAAGATGCAATGCACATATTCAAACCGAAAAAATACGTTGCTTGTGCTACGCATCGGGTTACAAGTGTGATCAAAGATGCGAATGGAAACGGTGTACTAATCATGAATGCTTCTCTTCTGGAAAAACCACTTAAGAAAGACGAGACTTTGGTGTGTTGCTATTCGAACGTATCGCGTTCCTTAGACCCTGAAGATGCAGATTCTAAAATAGTGTAAGTGTAATTGTTTTAAAATGAAATATCATACATTTGAGCAATTTATTTATTTATTTATTTATTAAAATTATAACCATCGTGACCTGACAGGCAAACCCAATGCGTCACGATAGTCAAAAGTACTAATATATCATAATACATACAAATATAAACAAGACAAAACAACAGACACAAATCACCTCAACAGGTGTGCGTTGTCCCATACGAACTGAACCAAAACTCCATATGTGCAAGAGAAAATGTCAATATTTCTATGGACAGAATTGAGCAGATAAATAGCTTTGGCCAGAGAAGAGTTGGCAAGTGCTCCAGTTCTAGACTTAACAGGCAAGAATAGTGGACGCGACCGATAACTATAACCACCTTCAGGAGCCCACATTTGAAGCTGCTCGAGCACTGAAGGATTGTCTACGATGCCCTTGGGCAATTTCCAGAAGTGTTTAATTACATAAACACTTCTGCGAGTCGACAAAGAAACGTATCCCAGGGCTCCCAAAATAAAAGCACTGGGAAACAAGAACGGATAATACCCGTATTCCTTCAAGTATAAATATCGAAGAAATTTACGTTGTACTTTTTCCAGCTTCAATTCATTACATTGATTCATTACGCCTGGGATCCAAATGATGGAGCTAGTTTCTAGTATGCTGCGGACTAGAGTATCATAAAGAGTGCGCAATACCAAAGTATTCCTGAAGTAACGCGCATTTCTCAAGATAAAACCGAGCATTTTTAAGGATTTGCTATGAGTCTCTGCAATGTGCTGGCTAAATTTCCAACGTTCTTCGAAAGTCACTCCTAAATCCTTAGTTGAAGAAAACCTTTCCAGAAAATATCCGCCTAGATGGTATGAATATTTTGCCGGCGTTAATGACCTTGAAAATGAAATTGTGTGACATTTCTTTACACTGAAAGGCAATTGGTTATAGCAAGCCCATTTCCATATAGAGTTGAGATCCTCCTGTAGGTCGAGGGAATCAGAAATCGAATGCATTTTCTTGTAAATTTTCAAGTCATCTGCATATAATAAAAAATCTGAATGCTCTATTGCTGTTTCTATGTCATTAATGAACAATAAAAACAACAATGGACGCAAATAGGATCCTTGAGGTACTCCAGTAGGGGTCTTATATCGTTCTGAAAAGGAGTTATTATACTTGACGAATTGATATCTATTGGTCAAGTAATTTGAGAATAGATTTATGATATCTTCAGAAAACCCGAAATTAGATAACTTTTTTACAAGTAAAGCATGGTTAACTTTATCAAATGCTTTTTCAAAATCTGTGTATATTACGTCCACTTGCACACCAGAGTCCAATGATTTTGAAACATAGTTAGACAAAACCATTAGATTAGGGACAGTGGATCGAGATTTACGGAAACCATGTTGTTGGTCGAGAATTTATTATATTTTTTTTATTTTATTATAGAAAATCTAAATGCATTCCATTCGATGGCTCCATTACTTTGCTGCCGACTGAAGAGTTTATTATAACAAAATGTGAAGTACCAAATAAAAAGAGCCATAAAAAGACTGTACACGAAGATGCGCACACAAATCTACAAATCCCGGAAGAAGTAAAGCAGAGATTCGAAGCATTGAACTCCAACCTCACTAAAAAGCCTTGGAACGTCTTAATAATAGGCATAGATACATTGTCTAGAATAAACTTAGCGAGGGCATTGCCAAAGACTAATAAATTTCTCAAGAAGAACAATTGGATAGATTTTCAAGGATATAATAAGGTTTGATTTTAATGCATTCCGCTATTATTTATAATTGTATTATAATATATTTTTTAAATTGCAGATAGATGATAATACTTATCCAAACTTGATGGCAATTCTGACGGGTAGGAATCAGAGTAGAGCGAGACATTTGTGCGAAGGCAAAGGCAGTAATAACTCCCTTGACAATTGTGACTTCATGTGGAAGCGCTACCAGAAAGTGGGCTATGCCACTGCATACGCTGAAGACTATGTTCAAATAAGCACGTTTGGAAAACCATTACATACAGGTTTTACTAAACCGCCTACAGATCACTATCCACGTCCTCTGTTAATAGCTGCCGAAAAGAGAGTGAAGAGGAAATACCAAGACGTATACTGCACTGGAAAAACTACATCTGGAGAGTTCACTTTTGATTATGCCTTAGATTTTGTAAATAAATATGAAAAACATCCATTTTTCGGGTTTTTCTGGATGAACACATACAGCCATGACGATGTTAATACACCTTCAACTATGGACGAGAAGATAATGGACTTCTTCTTAAAACTAAACGAGACTGAAACTATGAATAGCACTATAATAATATTCATCAGCGATCATGGACTCAGATTTGGCGATATGCGATCCTTGCTGACCGGATACTACGAAGAGAGATTGCCATCGTTCTTTATCTGGTTGCCTCCGTCCTTTATAGATGCATATCCAGAACATCATAAGAACATGTTAGCTAACGCGAAACGGTTAACGAATCCATACGATCTATACATGACGCTGCAAGACATTCTTTACATATCGGAAAAGAAAGCTCTTCCTCTCGACACCAGCGAAGGTTGTCCGACGTGCCAAACATTATTCCAAAAAGTCTCTTGGAATAGAACTTGCGATGAGAGTGGCATTTTGCCACATTGGTGCACTTGCAACCCCTTCGAAAAATTACCAACAACACACAAAATAGCAGGCGAAGCTATTAAGTACGTGATTGACGTTGAAATAGAGAATGCTCTAAACACAGTCAACACTCCTCACTGTAGACTGTGCGCCAAATTAAACCTAGATAGGATACAAAGTGTTTACTTGTACAAATATCTTAAACCGACAGACGCATATAATGATTACTTGGGAGTGTTTTCAGCGAAACCTGGAACTATGGTATTCGAAGCTACTATTAGACATTTTATCAAAGATAACACATTCAAAGTTCAGGGGATTGTTAGCCGATTGACCCCATATAAGGGGAAAGGAGGTTGTGTTAAATCTGCTTATCTAAAAAAGTATTGTTATTGTACAAATAATACATGTCATGGAAAATCATGAGAAAGTACATGATTATTGCTCTAAATAAAGCCAAATATTGCCAGAAATTTTTACTGCTGAAAATATCAACTCGATTAAGCATTTTTGCTATTATTGTGATCATCATACTAAATGCATTATAATGATAACCATAAATTATTGTGACAGTTTTATGAATGTAAATTTCGATTTACTATTTATTTTCTCTGTTTGTATTTGGCTTTACTTTCTCTGTTTATATATATATATATTATAATTATATTGTATTATAGTTATAATATACTGTTTTTTATGTGCGCATAAAAAGCGCATTGTCGTCAAGCTATTAATCTCTGCGCATGTATTTATGAGATAAATAAATAAATACATAAGAAAATGATTACCATCGACGTATCTTTGAATCTATAGAATTAAAAAAAGCATTTTTATTTTCAAACAATTTAAACAACAAGACAATAATTGTAATTGACGTAGATTTATTAATATTCGATAAAAAATGTTAAAGTGTATTCAAGTTATGTTGTTAATTGTTTGAAATAACTATTCAAGTGTGATATTTAGCCATGTAAGATCGTATTATTATGTAATAAAATTTTTATGAAAAAATAAACAATTTTCTATATATAATATTTAGCATTTTATTCTAATTTCATAATTATCTATACGCACAAATATGTCCGGCGGACACCAGAACAGATCTGTCCGAACTCGCACATAAGTCATATCGGACATCAGATTTACGTGCTTTTATGTGATTCTGCGTTTCAACTAAAAAAGCATAATATGAAGCCCTATCCCTACAGTATTAAGAATAACTAATGGCGATTGGCGTCAAAACAATAATCAATTACACGGTTTACAATTATTTTTAGCACACGAATTTAGTTTACAATAAATGATGTCTCACTGTCTTTGATAAAAAAAATGTTAAAATTTTTCAATGGTAATAATATTGAATGACTGATGAGTCATAAAGTAATAAAACCCTATCACCAAAATATTATTTTAAACGTTTACCAATGGCGACAAAATACTGAAAACCATCCAACTGTCTGATCCGTTCGTTTTGAGCACGGACAACGGACAGACGGCAGACAGACAAATCTGTGTCTTTTCTTACCACACACGATCGGAATTGTCCGTCGCGGGTGCGTGGCCTGAAACTTAATTGTTGATTTCACGAAATGAAGCCGAAATTCGACGATAGTGATTTAAGCAAATTCTGTCTACTTTTTATAACAAACATTCAGATTCCACGATTACAATAATTTTCATACAGGTGAGTTAAATTATTTTTTTAATAAATTATTGATCCAATTCTTGATAGTAATTTAAATATATCATTTAATTTATGTGTGCGTATTTAGGATCTGCCATGTTGTCATCTCGTCATTTTAACTATAAATTAAAGCAGTAAATTGGAATCTATATAAATAAAATAATATATATTAAATGAATTGACTGAATGGGCATTTATGAGATACACGCATCTAAAATAGATATCATAAAAATATGACAAACTCGACCAATCCAGAATATACTGTATGTACATACATAAATAATATGTTAAAATTTGTTTGTTCTACATATATCTTAACTATAGGGTTTTTTCTCAAGATTTTCTTACAATTTCATAAACCAACTTTCTAATTGTAATCATGGGAATTTTAAGACGAGTTATCTCGTTGAAAATTACCTCAACAATTTAACATTGTTTTATTCAATATACATATACAGAACTTGCTTTATATCTTTCGTGCACCATTTTTATATAAATCCTATTGAATTTCAATTCAATCGACTTTTCGTGGGTCGAAAAAAACTGATATATTACATTAAATTTTAACTAAAATGTATTGTAATATACATAACATAATATAAATTTATTGTAATAATTATTTAGTTACCAATGGCATCAATGAAAAAGAGTAGGTACCAGTATTGAATTGAGAGGCTAAAAATGGAGCAAAGTAACAAACAAAATTAATTTTCTTTACAAAGCTGGCTGAAACAAAATAGTCACCAATTAGAAACTCTTGTAGAACAAAAAAATCATGTGGAACCTGAAGGTCGTATAGAACCTGAATCTTGTATAGAATACGAAGAAAATCTAAATAGAGGAAATTCAATATAAATAAAACCATTTTAGAAAAACCGAATCTAAAATGCTTTTGCATTACGATACCCGTTCTAATTCGTAATTTCAACACCGTCGTAATTCCGTAGCCCCACACTTGTCAGATATGGACCCCTTGGGACGTTCCCACTGCGACGGCGCCGACACGATTTTATTGCTTTTGACGTGAATTTTTGACATCTGAGAAATGATAATTGTTTTTGCACTCTCAAATTTGGTTTAAATGTGCTCCATTCAATTCTCACTTATTGTAAATCGTAATACTGTTAAAAAAACGTATTAATAAAAACTAGATAACCGCATGTTTCCACTGCGACGGCAGCGCACGATTTTATTACTTTTGACGTGGAGCCGCTGCAGTAGTATTTTTATTACGATAAAGAAGTTACATGTGTGTGAGCGGACGGTGCGCGAGGCACGCACTGGCGTGCGAACCCCCAGAGTTGCCAAAAGAAGAATGTGTCCGTTACGATAGTGCTACAAGAGTGCCGCTAAGTTTTGGCCATAGTAACTCTAAATAAATACATATATATATACATATATGTAAATAGGTCCCCTACAACAGATTGCCACATTGTTAGATACAAACATTGCAACACTTGGTTGAATGTAAGCTGTTTCGCATACTGTCAACATCGTTGTGTTGGGCTTTGTATTATTTAGGTGATCACAAAGTTTGATCGGAATACACTGTTGGCAGCCACAATGGTCTTGTATGTGAAGAATATTTTTGCAAATTGATACAAAATATTTCTTTTTTATAAATCGTGTTTATAGTTACACTGTTGTTACATTAAATTTACAATATTTTATTTTGCTTTGGATTTTTGAATTTGAATTTTGTATTGTATTATAAACATAGATTTCAAATAAATGCTGGTTTTGACAGCCAAATAATTTTATAAAAGCTTTTATTATGTTTAAATACATTGAATTTGTATTGTCTAATCCTTACTGAACTAAATGATTAGCTATCTATTATATTTTTTTTTAATTTCCTAGTCTCTTTATAAAAAAAATTCAATTTGACATAGAAATTCCCAAAATTTCCTGTTTTTTCGCAAAGTTCCCGTTTTTTTTTCATCCCGTTCAAAATTCTCAATTTGGCCTATCAATTATTGTTGACGCCCGTTTCGCCGTTTGTACGCGTTCGCGAACGCCGTCATACGGCGTTCGGGAAAGCACCCAATTTTGACGTTAGTCGGCTCCGATCGTCGTTACAAAGCGGTCGGACCACGCCGAGCTCAATAAAACTTTTACACCAGCACACGTGTTTTTGGATTGACCTAAGAACTGACCAGCACGCGTATCCCTACACGCAACATTTTGGTCCTTCGAGCCGGATACGTGAGACGACGCCTACACGTCGCGAAGGTCTGAATCCGAAAACATCGTCTTAACCTCGAGGTCGTCCACCACGTGGACGAACTCACAGACGCGGAGCCGAGCAGCGCTACCCAGCCGTCAGGTTAGGACAGCACATCGACGAGTCAGCGGGTCCAGGAGTTGGTCCCCGAAGTGACGCAGTGGAGCGTCGAGTCGCTCGTAGAGCTAGCGGGTCTAGGATCTGGTCCCCCGAAGCTCAGCGCCAGGACGTCTAGCCCCAGGAAGCTGCCGTCAAATCACCTGGAGCACCACCAGGACGCCGAGTCCCAGGAAGCAGTCGCATCCAGCAGGAGAGAAAGGTTAGTGTCGATCATCCTAACCTAACTTCCTCTCCATTAAACACACTTTAATTGATAGTCATCGGTCAACGACAACATGGAGTTGTTGACCAACAGTAGGGCGTGCCTCAAAAGTGAGCTAACGAAGTTTAGCAAACTACTAGCTGCTGATCCTGTCAATGAACAGAGGGTCAGAGATAAGTTCAGCAGCTTTGGTACACTGCTGGACAGATTCCTCGCTGTCCAGAAACAAATTAGGTTGCTGGATGCCGAAGGGTATGATGACGAAGTCGAGGCCTTTGAAGATAGGTACTTTGAAGTCCTTAATTTGGCAAAAGTATACATAAAACGTCAACCTGAAGTGCGACCGGAGCCAATTAACCAAAAATTAACGCTGCCATCAATTAGCATTCCGAGTTTTGATGGCAGTCTTACAAAGTGGGTGGCCTTCCGCGACACTTATTGTCAGCTTGTACATAACAACAACGAACTAAGTGACATCCATAAGTTTCATCACTTAAAAAATGCGCTTAAGGATAGCGCAGCCAGGGTGATAGAAGCGTTTCAACTGAGCGCCGAAAACTACAATTCGGCGTGGGAAAGAGTACTGGCTCGTTTCGACAGTGTTAGGCTGATTGTCAATGTGCACATAGTTGCTCTGTTAGACCTGAAACCAATTCAGGTAGCTTCCCAGCAATCGCTGTTAGAGTTGGTAGACACTGTTGAGGCGAACATCTTAGCCCTAAAAAATCTAGGCCAAAACACTTGGGATGCCATCGTGGTGAGTTTGGTAGTACGGCGTTTAGACGACTTGTCCAAACAAGCATGGGAGAGTCAACAGACTCATGTTGCCTTGCCCACCCTCAAACAGCTCATGGAATTCCTCACCCTAAGAGGTCAATCTCTAGGAGGTAGCACCTCCACATCTTCTCGGGCAGTAAGACCAGTGCCACCTATGAAAACTAACTTCCTCAATACCAAGGACAGATCACACGGCAATTTATGTCCGCACTGCAAAATGCCGCATACTCTAGCTTTCTGCAGACAATTCTCACAATTGTCGATCCCAAGACGACTGGAACTGGCGCGGAAAATTAACGTTTGCATCAACTGCTTACAGGCAGGTCACAACAAAGCCAAATGTTTCCATACTGGGCGATGTAGGATCTGCAATGCAAGGCACCATACTATGCTGCACGATCCGCATCAACGTGGCGACAACCATAATTATTCGCAGGCAAATTCTAAACCTGCAACAGAAAGCGGCGAGCAAGCTAGAATGACCTCACTATTTAATCAGTCAGCAGAGGTTATTTTGGCAACGGCAATCGTCTACATTTCGGACCGGCATGGAAAGGCAGTGCCGTGCCGTGCGTTGCTAGATACGGGCTCACAATCAAATTACGTGACAAATAGGCTAGCATCCAGGCTAAAATTAAAAAAAACGCGCACGAGTGCGACGATTTCTGGCCTCCAAGCCCAACAGCTGCAAGTCGACTACCAAGTCAAGGCACGTTTGTCGTCTTGCAATCAGGAATTTTGCTTTGCTGACCAATTTCTAATTTTAGATCGCATCGCTGATAAGCTACCACATGCCGATCAGTCCCCGAACGTCGCTTCGATTCCCACAAACATTACTCTCGCTGACCCTTTGTGGTACAAAAGTCGAGAAATCGACGTACTGCTAGGCGCAAACATAGTTTGGCAGTCCCTGCTGGCAGAGCGGCAGCAATTATGTAAAGAAAGCCCGGCAATTATTCAAAACACCATTTTCGGTTGGGTGTTGACCGGTACGGTTTCGTACCCGAAAGATATCCAACCGACCATTACTAATTGTCATCTTTCCCTGAACGCCATTCACAGTCAGATACAAAAGTTTTGGCAGGTTGAGGAAGTACAACCTAAGGCACATCTCTCAAACGAGGAAAGGGAGTGTGAAAGACTCTTTCAGGAGACCTTTGAAAGAGATCAGTCAGGTCAATTCACGGTGACATTGCCGTTAAAAGAATCTCCTGCATGTCTAGGCAGCTCAGTGGCAGCTGCTGAACGCCGTTTCCACACAATGGAACGACGACTCAAACAAGACAAGGATCTGTGTACTTCGTATGTCAATTTCCTTGAGGAATATATTCAGCTAGGACATATGTCCGAGTGTCTCCCACCTAGCAAAGATAACGTTAAAACTTATCATTACTTGCCGCATCATGCGGTGATAAAAGAGGCCAGTTCTACTACAAAGTGCAGAGTTGTTTTCGACGGCTCGGCAAAGTCCTCTTCGGGAATCTCACTTAACGATATTTTAATGATCGGACCAACCATCCAACCCACACTAGTGCAAATCTTGTTGAGTTTTCGTGGGTTTCGGTATGCAATAACTGCTGATGTTGAAAAAATGTACAGACAAATTAAAATACGTCAGCCCTACACTGATCTGCAACGAATCGTTTGGAGAACTGATGCAACTAAACCGTTAAGACATTATGTTCTCAATACTGTCACTTATGGCACTTCGTCAGCTCCCTTTCTAGCAACTCGCTGTTTACGCCAGGTGGCACTAGATCTCGAATCAGCCGATCCTGAAATCGCTACAGTTATCAATTCCCATTTTTATGTCGACGACCTTATAACCGGAGCTAATACATTAGCAGAAGCTAAGCGAATAATGCTCGGTGTCTCTACTGCTCTAACAGCAGCACATTTTCCATTGCAAAAGTGGAGATCCAACCACAAGGATCTCAGAAACAATTCAACTAGTTCCACTAGCCAACACTTCGACGTGAAAGATACGTCAAAAACGCTAGGCTTAGTTTGGAATAGTCAACTAGACATACTATCTTTTAAGGTAAATCTAGGTCAACCCACAGTAGCATGTACGAAAAGGCAATTTCTGTCAACAATTTCGAGAGTCTATGATCCATTAGGATTAGTAGCGCCTGCTACAGTCATAAATAAACTTCAGATGCAGCAAATATGGCAGAGACAACTTGCTTGGGATGCAGAATTACCCTCTGACATCCAGCGAGCTTGGAAATCACAGGCGAAGGAGCTGACTACCTTGAACAGTCTTCAAATACAAAGACACGTAGTGACAAATCAGCACAGTTTCGAACTCCACGCATTTTGCGACGCCTCTGAACTTGCATATGGAGCTTGTCTATATGTTCTGTCCAAGGACGAGGTCGGTAATGCCCATTCTCATTTATTGTGTTCAAAGTCACGAGTCGCACCGTTGGCTAAAATTTCCATTCCTCGGCTTGAGCTCTGTGGAGCAGTATTACTAACCAAATTGGTAGATTCAGTCAAGTCACTCACAAATTTTAAATTAGCCACAGTTACATGTTGGTCCGATTCAGCAGTGGTTCTACACTGGCTCAACGGACAGCCGTCACGGTGGACAACCTTTGTAGCTAACCAGGTGGCAGAAATTCAGTCTGCTGCTTACTCTTGGAAACATGTCCTTTCAAAGGACAATCCTGCTGACCTGATCTCACGTGGTGTGCCTCCATCTCAATTACACTCCTGTCGGTTATGGTGGCACGGACCTGAATGGCTTTCGAAATCCAAATGTGAATGGCCGGTATCAACAATTGTGCTCCCAAAAGAGATCCCCGATGTAAAACATACATTTGTTTTTACATCATTGGTTGGGGCTGACTGGGACATAATGAATCGCTTTTCAAAGTTTTTGCGATTGCAGCGTACGATCGCCTACGTTAAACGATTTATATATAACTGTAAACACTCAGTGAACCGTACTGTCGGACCACTGTTAGTTTCTGAGTTGGACGGAGCTACGAGAACACTAGTTGGCTTAGCTCAACTGCAGACATTTCCTACAGAAATAAGAGCTCTGCGTTTAAATAAACCTCTTCATGCAAAAAGCCGTCTGCTAAGCTTAAATCCATTTTTTGATGCAGGTGTGCTGAGGGTGGGAGGCCGACTTCAAAGGTCTAAACTACCTTCAGCCCAAATCCATCCAATGATTTTGCCTCCTAAGCATCACCTCACTACATTGATTGTGAGACATTTGCATGAAACACATTTACATCTGGGAGCTCAAGCACTCCTAACAGTGATGCGTCAACAATTTTGGCCACTGGCCGGACGACGTGTAGTTCGCAGCATTCTATCCAGGTGTCTAGTGTGTTTTCGCTGTTGTCCCCGACCATTAATACAGATAATGGGAAACTTACCGTCTTCTAGGGTTACTCCTTCAAGACCATTTACTAACACCGGCATAGACTATGCAGGCCCGGTTAATATCAAAACCGGAATGGATCGCAATGCTAAGGTAACCAAGGCATATATTTGTGTAATGGTGTGTCTTTCTACTAAAGCTGTACATTTAGAACTAGTCAGTAGTCTGACTACTGCCGACTTTATAAACGCACTTAAGAGATTCGTTTCTCGACGAGGAAAACCACACAACATTCTCTCAGACAATGGGACCACCTTTGTCGGTGCCGATAGACAGTTGCGTGAAATGACATCTTTCATCCAAAAGAAAACCAACTGTTCTGCAATAACAGACCACCTAGCCTCTCTAGGAGTACAGTGGCAGTTCATTCCTCCACGAGCTCCTCACATGGGTGGACTATGGGAAGCCGCCGTAAAGAGTGTAAAACACCACCTGCGTCGCACACTCGGCTCATCAATGTACACATTCGAAAACCTTTATACACTAATTACCCAAGTAGAGGCATGCCTTAACTCTCGCCCATTGACTCCAATGTCAAGTGATCCACAAGACCTGAATCCTTTAACCCCGGGCCACTTCCTGATCGGCACCCCCTTAACAGCTCTTCCTCAACAGGATACTTCCAGCTCTATGGGGACAAATTTATACCATCGGATGCAGGACATAGTGCAGGAGTTTTGGACAAGATGGTCTAACGAGTACTTGGCAGAGCTTCAAGGGCGAAGAACCTGGGTACGAGCGGTGGATTGCAAACCTGCCATCGGCGAAATGGTAGTTGTCAAGGAGGACAACCTACCACCATTGCAATGGGTGATCGGCCGCATTGAAGCAATTCACCCAGGGGCTGATGGACTAATTCGAGTAGTGACGATTAAAACAAAGAATGGCACTATAAAAAGGCCAATAACTAAAGTGTGTGCTGTGCCAAATAAAGGCTAGTGCGGTGCAAGCAATTTTATATTTTGTGTTTTGTTTATTAATAATTTAAATGTGTATAATGTTTCCTATATGTATTAAATTTATAATTTAACCAAGTAGCAAACCAAAATAATTAAAATTTAGCTAAGTATCAAACGTTTCATTTTTGTGTAATTATTTGCAAATTTAGCCATGTATCAAACCTTTAACTATTTATAATATTTCATGTCCGTTTTAATTTACATTTAAATAATTGTCAAAAAATGAACGAAGGCTTGTAGTTTGTATTTGGTAATAATATAGTACAAACAAGCAAAATGTATATGATGTGCATGTGTTACTAACATTAAGCTTTACAACCTTATACAGTACTACTAACATTCCTTTTCTTTCTTCATGTTTATTGTAATTTTATTTATTGTCATGTTTATTGTAATTCTGTGTTAGTATTATTTCAAACATCGCGTCCTCACAGAGTTTGTAATGTGAGGACAAACACTTGTAAGGCCCGCTGATGTGCCCGTCATTATGAAACTAATGTTTCATGGTGGGGGGTATGTTGACGCCCGTTTCGCCGTTTGTACGCGTTCGCGAACGCCGTCATACGGCGTTCGGGAAAGCACCCAATTTTGACGTTAGTCGGCTCCGATCGTCGTTACAAAGCGGTCGGACCACGCCGAGCTCAATAAAACTTTTACACCAGCACACGTGTTTTTGGATTGACCTAAGAACTGACCAGCACGCGTATCCCTACACGCAACAATTATGCTTATAAATAACAATAATTTTATAAAGCGCTCTCACCTATTAAAAAATATATACTGGCAACACTTTTGCTACTGTCAAAGTGATATTTCAAAAGTTCATACGTGTGATGTCACAAACTTTAGGAAAATGTATGACTATGTGTCCTTCGTCCGAAATTGCAATGTAATTTTTAATATGGATGTATTCTGCAAAATACTGTTCCAACTAATATTATATAAAAAATATATTCTTCCTACAAAATTTCAATTATATTTCAGGCGCGAAAGAGAAAGGTTGCTCCATCCGTTAGAAGCCGTCAAAGGCACAGAAAAGCAAAAATATCGAAAAGCTGATATCAACAGAGTGATCAAAAGCTATACACGTTCAGCTGCCGGTATTGATTTAACGAATCCGGAACAACTACGACCACCTCAAGTTCTTTACAAAACTGTAAAATATATACTTGCAGAGTGAGTTCAATAAATTAATAATAATATATGTTTATTATATTAACATTCTATATTTTCTAGTGTTTTGCCTGATGAGCGATTCACTTTTAACTGCATAGATGACTTTATTACGAACAGATTTAGATCCATCAGCCAAGATATAATCGTACAACAAATAGAGCCATCTGAATGTATAAAAATATATGAGCCGATTGTTAAATATCATATTTATTCTTCATATATGTCGGTATTTTATTAAATTAATTAATATGTCATATTTAAATTTACTTAATATTATTTTTATTTAGGTTATGTGAAGAAAATGTAGCCAATTACGATCCAGTACTGAATAAAAAATATTTAATGGAGCATCTGAATCGTTTGATAGTTTGCTACGACAGTGTTTTAATAGACATGGAAAATCTATCGATAAATGAATCGTTTCCAAACACAAGTAATAGATCATTGATTGAAGCAATCTATATTTTAGTTAATCTTGGTAAAAACGAACCCTTACTTAGATATTTCACTATACCAGTCAAGTTTAAGTAATCATTGTATTTCGTATTAGTTTATATGTATATTTATATTAATTTGTAATAAAATATTTTCGATTTTTTTTAGAAATTCGGTTTCAAGTACGGCTTTTAAAATTGCTATATATCATATGACTGGAAATTATTTTAAAGTCATTCAGCTGATCTCAAAATTACCAGAGCTGGCTCTATGTGCTGTAGCACCTCAATTGCCAATGATCAGAAGGTATGTAATTTTATGTTAGTGGAGCATATAAATTATTTACTCCCATGAACTGATCTTTTTTAGAAATGCTTTACGCATCATGAGTGTAGCTTATAACAGCAAAAATCTAACATATCCCACATCTACCATTAAAGACTTACTACTGTACAATAAAGACTCCGATGTCATCGAAGACTGCAAATACTATGGATTAAAAACATTAAATGAAGAAGTATTATTCCAGAAAGAACTATTTAAAAATGATTATCTTGTGGTAATTATATTAAAAAACATATATCGCAATTTGGCTACAATAAAATCTCAACTAAAAAAGAATTCAGTATTGATATAAACTAGAAAATTGCTAATTTTTAATTGTGTCATTTTAGCCAACACGCAATACTACCAGTCAAAAGTTTAAAACCAAAACCTGCAACGATGTTCATAGTCACGAATCCACAATTATTTATTTTAAGTATTAAAAATTTGCTACACATTTAAAGAATAGACTATTTTCTGTATTTGCCATAATAATATTACGGTATATGATTTTTTACACTGTAGAATAAGAAAGAGCGTGAGAAAGAAATTCTGTGTAAAATCTACACAGAAGGTCGTTAAGGGACAAGCGTGATTAATTTGGTTAAATATGCAATGGCGAGGGTTTAACAACTCAATTTTTTTTCTATGCATTCAAAACTATATAAATTAATCTGGAAAATGTTTACTCCTTTTTTTTATTTAGTATCGTCTTACTGAACTGTTTACACGCGTTTTGCAGGCGTTTAAAATAAAAATCTCACTACAAAGGGATGGAAAAATAATTTGACAGCAGAAAAAATTGTCGCTCTTCACTAAGACAACTCAGCGATATATTGCCAAAAAATGAATATTTGTAATTTCAAGTTTGTTGATAAATATGTATTTGATCTTTCATAGAATGTCGTTTTTTATAATTTATATTAAGAATATCGACAAAAAATAGTTTGGTCTTAAACTTTTGACAAGTAGTGTATATTGTATATATCATACATTTATGTGTAACTTTAATTTTAAAATGATTTTATTTCTAATTATTTTTCAGAAATCGCCCAAAAGGATTGATATTTTAGAAAGGAAATTGAAACAAGGAGTTTTAACCGACTTACTTTTATAAAACAATCAAAGATGAAACGCTTCAGTGAACAGTTTATTTTCTCATATAAGGACATTACAAAATGATACAAACAAATAACAAATTCAACAATCGTCATAGTAACAAATAAAACTACCTATGGTTATCGTCACTAAAGTACCGCAAGAACTGTAATTAGTTAAAGCAAATGTGGTAAATATACAATACCACTCGATAATAAAAATGTTACATTTTGCATTGACTAGTTCATGCATACGTATATGCAAATTATACTATAAAATACATAAAATATACATCTTGCTAATTCATTCCCATAATGCCGACGAAAAATTTTGGACCCCTACGTTAATAAAATAAATAAAATAACATCACGTTCCATAATTTAGTTTATATTGATTAACTAAAATTTAAGATCATTTCATGTGAAATTAATTACATATATCTGAATCACTGAAATACAATCCTTTATTTATATACAACTGTTATTTAATAAAAAATAATACCCACATTTTAATTTCACATCCGACTAAGAATCTACCAATTTTCAAGCTTCATTAATGTTTTATAATTTTGCTATTTATTTTTATATCTGAAATTAAAATATAAAGGAAGCTCTTCTATCTATGCATTCGCAATAAAAAATGTTTACTACATACTTAGTTGTTAACTTGTAACAAATAATATTAAAAGAATGACATGCAATAATATAAGTAAATATATTTGTCTCTTAGAACTTAATCATAGAATGAAAAGATAAAACATGCAAAAATAAAATTAATTTATCTTGAAAAGTATTCATAAAAAATAAATTTAAAAAGAACTTGAAAGTTTTATCTTTATGTTATTTAATTACATTGTATACAAGTCGTGATGAGTTTGTATTTTATTGTAATATATAAAACAAAAAAGCACCATTCTATATGTTGAGAAATTATAAGTCTATAATTTAATTTATAAAATTTGATAGTTAAGAAGAAATTATTCGACACACTCACAGCATAACAATTTATATTTAAAACATAAATTTAACCCACGCGTCTATATAAACAGTTCTTGGTTAAATTTTTCTAACAATCACACCAGCGTCGCTTCAACATCACAAATATCCCCAACTAGCAATATCAACAACATTATTTTCACATTGATTATACAAATTTAAACTTTTGTACAGTAACTCTCACTACATACAAAGTATGTATTCGAAATAAAATGATTTAATGAGTTGTTTTAAGAAAGGCCTCGTCGAAATTATCGAATTCGTTATTCAAATAGTTAACTCTGTTGATCAACTTCCTGGCGGAAGTTGCAGTCGTTTCCAGCATATGTATATCGCTGTCTAATGCGTGCAGTTTAATGTCCATCTCTGTGCTGGACTCATCCACTAAATGGCACAACTGGGCGAAAGTCGACGATAATTCTCTGTGAAGCAATAGAATAAATATAATTCAAAGTAAAGATAAAACAGCCACCTCGTATGTAAGGTTAATTCATTGAATATAAACTACATTACTTCGTATATATAAGCTCATTAATTATTTAGTTGGATATGAGGTAAATTAAATAATATGCATTGCAAAGCCCGGGAAGAACACTTAGTTTCTTCATCGAACTAGATGTAAGCGCACACAATACACTCTTGGGCCTAACGCCTGGGCTTCGCCCTTAGCTGGTTGGGCCCACACAAAAGACGCTACATTCACAGAGAGTCACTACGACTTGCAGAAAATTAATGATATCAGAGTGCAGTTCACTGATCGCAGCCTTAGATGTTGCTTCGCTGAGGATCTGCATTTCCGGATATTATGTCCTCATAAACCATATCCCCAGTGGCTATATAACCATTATGTCATATATATAAGGTGGGAAACTGAAACGGGCGTTGAATAAGAATTATATTTTTCACATTATTTATTATATTCATTCGAAATAACTTCCATTGGCATCTACAACTTTCTGCCACGATTAGGCAAGTCATATATGCCTTTTTTTTAAATCTTCATTTTTAGAGTTAATAAACCATTCAGTCTTTTATAATATCATTTTGGTTATTGTATATTTTTTTTCTTTTAAACATAATTCATAATTACGAAAAAGGTAATAATCGGTCGGTGAAATATCTGGTGAATATGGAAGATGTGCTAAAATTTCATATTGTAGAGAAGTTAATTCAACAGTGATTGAAGCTGTATGTGGTCGTGCGTTATCATGCAGTAATATTGCGCCGTTCCGATTGAGCAATGCTGGTTGTGTTTTCTTAAGTTTCTCATGCATTACATCAATATCACGGCAATAGGACTCCGCTGTTATGGTTACGCCTGGTTGTAGGAAGGAATAATGGATCACTCTTTTGGCATTCCAGCATATGGTAACCATAATCTTTTTTTGATGAAATTTCGGCTTAGGGTGTGTCCTGTGGGTGTATTCTTATCTACCCATTTGCTAGATCGTTTTCGATTATCATACAAAATCCACTTTTCATCACAAGTGATGATTTGGTATAAAAACGGCAATCGTGTATTGCGAAGCAGATGTTTTAACGCAGCCGTATGGCCAGTTCCTAGTTCACAAATAGTTGTGTGTGGATCGGATTCCACAGTCGTCCTTAATTCATCGTTATCAATATGGGCCAGTGGTCTTCCTCGAGGCTCATTACGATAACGATTGCCAGAACGAAATTTTCGGAACCAATATCGAGCATTTTTTTCATTAGTGGATCCTTCTCCGAATGCATGATTAATGTTTCTTGAAGCTTGAGCTGCACTATGATTCAATTTGAACTCGTACAAGTAAAGTAGATGTAAATCGCGTTTTGTTTCCATCCGGTTTCATAGAAAAATAAAATAAAAATGGGATACAAACACGAAAAAATTTTACGAAATGAGTAAGAATACCTTTTAAATTTATAAACAAAAATATCGAACACACGTTACAATAAACCTCTCTCAGTCGCAGCTGAACACGAACTAAACAAAAACGCCCGTTTCATAGTTTCCTATTACTTATTAATCAATAAGACATTATTACATATCTTTTAATAAATCCATATAAGATACCGAAACCACCACTTATAGAATCACTCAGGTTTGCAGCAGTGTCAGAAGATTAAAAGTATCATAAATAAATATAGCTAATAGATGAGATAAAAAGTAAAAAAAAACTATCCAGAAATCGCCTTTTTTAAAATGAAAATATTCTTACTGTTGAACTTGATGACTGCAGTTGGCCGAAGTCAGGTCCACAATCAGCCTAAGCTTACGAGTCGCATGTTGTACGTATTGTCTTTTGAAGACTCGCTCCTTGGCTTTGTTGGTCCATGTTAACCGTTCATAAGCATAAAGACCGCCATAGAGCGCACCAGCTACAGCGATCACTCGCCATCCGACAGTTTTTAACATCTAAAAATATATCACATTAGACAATCTAATACATTTAGCAATAACACTATTTAAACGAATAACTTACAAAACCAGCTAAAAGCATTCCACCGACAGTGCCTTGCGAGGTGAACGTAGCCAACGCCATTTTAGAGACTACGCTCCATTGTTCGGCAGAAAGAGGACCGATTTGATTTGAAGCATTTCCACCATACTGAAGTGACATATTATTATAAGACTCTCCTGACGATATTGGTCGTGGAATCTTAAAAGTTATATTCGATTAGGTCTCTCCTGACGACTCTTATAAATATACATATATTATACAATACATACCATTTGATTGGCCGTATTACTTCTAATACAGAGCCTATGAGAGTTCTTTCCTTGGAATCGTTGCAGCATCGCTGTAAATCCCCAACTAAATTTGAACTGGAGATCTTCCTGAAAATCGGCGCACAGGTTCTCGCAATTCAAACGATAAAACACTTGGAAAGGCTCCCTGCGACTTACAAAACCTGATTCAGCAGTAGTTTTCTTTTCTTCTGGTAAAAGACTGCATAATTTTTCTAAAATAAAATTATACACATAAACGCTCGATATTTACATAGAGAAATAAACCATTTTGATTAATTTAATACCTGTCATTTCATTCTGAGCAGATTCAATATTCAAAGCCAACGCGGTCGACAGGCGAGATTTTAAATTTGACCCCAAGCCATTTTCAACGTGAGCGTGCAACTCCTTTTTATAAAGATTTATGACTAGCTGATCCGAATGGAACGAAACGTTGAAGTCTTCAACCAAGGTGGCGAGTCTTCTTATCTCTTCGTTCAACGCTTTAGAGACCTTTTGTTCTACGTCTTCGACCATAAATTTGATCTTTAATTTCATCTCCTTAGTAATATTCAACAGCTCTCTCTCAGTGCGATTTACTTCTTCGTGCAGCTTTTCTTTCTCGGACAATTTCTCGGCACGCATGGCAGTCGATTTGGTTTGGACGCAATCTAAAGCCGACTTCAAATCCAAAATGATCGACCTGCCTCTTTGAGAGTGCTGTTGGAACTTTGTCCGCACGGCAGACTGGCTAATGCACTCTTGGAATTTACGTTCGAAATCTTGGAATTCAAAGTATCGCGTTTGGAAACCATCGGCAAATACACCCATAGCTAAAAAAAAAGATTTCCATCAATATTTGAATTTGCGACAATAAAATAAATATGTATGCAAATACTTACGACTAGTTATTTTTTGGTCTCTTTCTCGAAGTCTCGTCAACAAAGCTTCTTTAGCAGAAATGAAAAATATTCGCTCGTCGGCTTCTTTAGGAGTGCAAACTTTCAATTCTTTCACTAAGAAGTCTGCACATCGTGAAGTGTGTTGACTTCGGACCTATAAATAAGCGAAAATTTAAAGCAGCTATACTGAGAGGAATTTAAGCGATATTAAAAATTGAAGTAAAAATCACATTAGCAGTTAAAATAATGACACTTATTGACTTAATCCTTTGCAATCAACAATTAATATATACACGCCGTTATGTATTCTTAAAATATATTCATTCATTAGAATTAATAGATATTTAACAGCCACTCGTTTACAGCAAAGAATCATTCAGCTAATTTAATTTATTTATTTTACAAAATCAAAATCACATTTATATATAACAATAAATAGATTTTGCCAAGTTTATTCTTATTATTTTATTTATACGATCTCTTACTTTATATTCCAATATTTTTCCATATATTAATTGATGGACTTAAATTAAATACAAAAACGCCTCTCTTCATAATACTGATGTTAGTAAATCAACAATATTCTCAGACTTTTTGAGATTTTTTCATGGATTTTACATTTTATCTATTATTTTTCTAATCTTGAAAAATGCGATTTTGCATATAAGAAAGACCTTCAATTGCAAAATGGCAATATCTTGTTCAACAACACTTGAACCATAATACATTATTTTACTGCATTCTAACATTAATAATAATATAAACAGTACATTACACAATTTCAGTTTCATTATCGACATCAAATATTCAGCTGTAATAAGTGCATGTGCAAATAGTTGCGAATGCATGCAATTTCTACTACGACTAAAAAGTTTTTATTTCAAAACTTTCGAATTTAAATTAATATTATTTTTTCATAATGTAAAGTTTTCACAAGCCAGCAGTGTATTATTTATTTTGCAAATAAGTTTCAAATTGACTTCAATCATAAACACAGAAAGCCATGTATGTCATATAAACATCTCACAAAGGGGTAATAATGATTAGTGAAAATGAAATATTGAAGCACAGTTACTAAAATAAGTTTCATTATCGAGAAGCAGCATTGCATATTAGTATTGAATTGATTTCAATTCATAACCATAAACCACTGACCTGCTGTTGTTCATCGACAAGCTTACGATTGAAAAATGGTAAACGAAATATTAGTTCTGTGTAAATCGAACTAAACCATACAGCGAATCAAATCAAAGTACGAACTAATATTACCCCCGTCATTTTATATAAACGCATATTTAAAAATTACCTGATCTAGAAACTCCGGCTCGGAGGCTGACGCGTCCCATCTGTTGTTAAGGATGAATATGTTCGGTTTGGATAACTTCGAAGAAACTTTATGGAAAAAGTTTTTTTCCTACAGCAAAATTAACAATGAAAAGTTGTAATGCAATAAAACAAATATTTATTTGATATGATAGAAAAACTTACAGTAACCATCAGAGTTGATTCCGCATTAGCCACTAACACAAAGACATCGGCGTCCAAGCAATGGTTATCGATCCATTCGTCCAAATTAGGCGTCACGTCTACACCCGGCGAGTCCACGAATACGACGTCGTCTCTAAGTAATCCGCATTTTTCTCTAGGCCAAAAAATGTGAACTAATTCACATTCTTGAAGACGTGAATCACATAATGCGTGCGCTAGCTGTCCCACAGACTGAAAACAAATACAATAAGATGATCTAGAAAGAAGACTTTTGAGTTTATATTTTTCACACAATTGAGAATTATAACAAAAACAACATTCTTACATTTCCCTTTATAGGATCGAAGCCAAAATACTCTATATAGACCAGTGGCGTGTCGTCTATAGATGCGGTAGATTCAAAACGTCAACAGCATGTACGGTTGATGGCGAGCGACTCAGCCGTTACACGTGATCGTGTTTATAGTCGATTAACCGTGAATGCTGTTGACGTTTTGAATCTACCGCATATAAGGACGGCACGCCACTGATATAGACTGTATTTAGATATAACAGAATCTAAATTGAAACATTGCAGTAATTGAATTCCTTAAAACCTTAAAAATTCATACAAGAACGCTTGCTTCTATTTAGTTAAAAATATCCTTGAGCCCTTGATCATATTCATCTGCTAGTGAGATTGCGAAATAAAATTTACCATGAGAAAAGCACACATCTCTCAAGTTAATTCCTGCCATATTGGGTGATTATCCTCATGATTTATTTGTGATGGCGAAGGCAAGGTAAATTGATTCTCAAAAACAATATCTCTATCTCAATGTGCTTAATTAATGCCTTCTATCGCACAGTTTTGGTGAATCCATATTCCTTATACATAGTATAACAGAGCTACCAAACATGGACTGAAGTTTGTGAAACATTAAGCACATTGTTTAAGACGATGCAGAGATACCAATCGATTTTCCTAAAATTATTTTTTCACTATTTATTACGAGATTAATTAAATTTGTTCGTTCATCTTCACACTTGTCGGTGTAGCTACTATGACCGAAGTTCGTAGAATTCGTTTGTCGCAATATAGCAGTAATCGCAGTAAGTAAATTTTATTTAATTCAATTTTTTTTAATTATTATAATAAGATTAATTAATTAATTAATTAATTTAAATTACTAATTTCACAAACATTTTATTAAAATGCAATATATCGACCGAGATATGATTTGTAAAATAAAATATCTAAAATGCAAAATGTTGTAAATTATTGTTACTTCTTTCAGAATAAAAATCGTACGATTTAATAATATAGCTCCTTTATTTGAAAAAATATTATAAAACAGTTTTCGGAGCTGAAAAATTCAGTTACAACTTATAAATTCAATTTTCGAGAGAAAAATTCAGGGTATATTTGTAAATATGTGTATTGCCCTAATATTATTTTTCACAATTCCAGCCACTGATTTGACAGCAAAAATATCTTTCAGTAGATTAGGGAATTTGCTGAAAATGTGGCAAAGGAATTCAATGACGCGCGAACGGCTTAGCGCGCGAACTTATCGATCTTGTGCCTTGAAAATGATATAGCCAAGAAAATAGATTTATTATATTTATACATGCGGTATATTTCGTGTGCTACTAAATATACCGTGGCATGAAAAGAGTTAAATGTTCGTAACTAGTCAATTTACATGATATTATACATCAAATTTGAATTTAAGAGTTACTAGTGAAATTTTCTGTCCTCACTTTCCCAAATCGAGTCATAACTTTCTCAACATTACAAAATTTTAAGGAATTTACTAACCTGTACATTATGTCTATCGGCTGAAGTTTCAGTCATAAGATATGCTTCGTTATTATCTGATCCTTCAACTTGCAAGAAGCAATTGGTCGTGTGTCCAATTCCACTAGGTAAAATTTTTTCATGCAACATAGCATTGATAACCGTGCTCTTCCCATTGCTCGTCCTAAAGATAAATTGAATATAAAACATACATACGAAACTTGCAATTAACAATCTAACATACCTTCCGAAGAACGCCACTTTCATGTGATCCCTACACAACACATCACGAATGGCTTTAACTTTTCCGACGTAAGAATCTACCTCTTTCGTCTTGGTTTCTTCGATCACTTCACTATTGCTGATATCTGAAATTCCCATTGAATGAATTGAACGTTTCGCAAACTCGATACTTACAAAGTTGTAAATAAGAACCTTTCAAAAATGCTGTGCCGTCTTTCATACAATCGTGAATCTCCACAAAGATGTCGTTAATCTTCTTTTTTGCCCTTACGAATATCTGCAGCGGTGAGTCGGCAACATTGGAGTTGGATCGTGTTCCGCCATTGTTGAAGAGCCCCAATCGTGGTTGATCTCCGGCGATCATCGAAGTGGCACGGTTAAGATAAGCAGCCATTGGAGCACCCCGGAAAGGAAATCAAACCTTTACAATTCGGATATCACTCGTTTAAGCTTTCGACAGAAAATGTGCAACAGCATGCGGATATAAACTGAAACAAGGAAACATAAATCTAAAGGCGTGTTTGATAAAACAAAATATATAATACATCGATACAACACAGAACAATTGATCTTTATTGATATCATTAAATAATTCTCATTTTTGATATATGATTTTAGATTTTTGACAAAGAAATTGTGGTTAATTACAAATTTATAGCATTATGTAACGTCTTTGAATGTGTACTTAAAAGAGTAATTGAACTATAAAATACAATTCATATTAATAAAAATCAATTGTCATGAAAATAAAGAAATTATAAGACAATAGCCACGTTTTTAATGAATAAAAAAGCTCAAATGTATTAAAAGTATTCACTTAATAATGCTTGCATGATTTACAGCATTATAGTGATACAATTTTCGTTTAAATATAGAGGTTAGTGCAAAGTCGAATAATGAAAAATACATACACACTGTATAAGATTTTTCACCACAAAGATAAGATAGCTCGATATTTATGTAAAATCACACACAAATTTTAAATGTTATTTAATATTTTAGTTATTGGCGATTTTATTTTGAATGTGCCACGCTCAACAAGGATAAGATAAGAACAGTTTACAAGAAAGGCGAGATAAGGGGCGACTCATCAATGGAAATTTCAACTTTTCCAAAATCTGCACATGACATAGAATAGACTTCCGATGCTATTGTAAAACACCAACGTCCACAAGGAACATCCGACACAGCAAAAGGCACTAGATATCCACCCAGCCAAGGCTAATCCTATGAACGCTAGCAGCGAAGTAACATCTCGAAGTTCATCCCGTAATACGAGTAATGACATCAGACAGCTATTGTCATGTATTTATAAATAAAATTATACTAATAAAAACTGAGCATTTTTTTATCTTTTAAAAAATGTAAGTAAACTATAAAACTAAAAAGCTTACTATTAATTCACTATCTACTATGTATTTCTGAGTATTTTGGTAAATAAATGTAATTAAAACGTGGCACTTTGCTGGAAGTGTGTTAAATAACTAAACTTTTTAGAAGAAAAAATCTAATGACATAATTGAAATCAGCATGTAATTCTACATACATATATATGTAAATTTAGTTATCTAATCCTCGTGACAAAAAGTTGCTCATATTATGTTGAAACACACCTTAAATTTGAATTAAAGTAAGTGCTATTTATTGTAATTATAATAATGAAATTTGCTAGAAATTTCAGATAAGTTTAACCCCTAATTTGATACTCTATTGTAAATGCGAATTCTGAGAATATTAGAAATAAATAATGGTGTCACATCGTATTGCAGTTTTATATTAAATTTTAAGTTATATACTATAGGACTTCTCCTATCATCTCAAGGTCAATACTCGGACAATAATGCAGAATCCTAAAGTGCAAGTATAGTAAATAATAAAAATGTGTGTTTCATTGTGTATATATTGTTTTTATCGAAATAATAATAATAAACGAGTAAAATATGATAATAAATGACCTGATCATTTCTCAGCATTATAACAACTTATTGTCGCTTTATCCGAAGCCGCATGTCAAAACATTATATTAAATTATTTAAAATCGAATTCATTTGATTTCTTTTTTCATTATAAATATATTATTCGTACAAAAAACACATCTGCAAACCACGTATGTTAAATGCAATGTACGCCGTACAGTGACCGATTATCGTTTACAACATAAATAACGTTTTGCTTTTGCGTTCATCTTTACGAGTAGTATTGGCAGACGAAACGATGCAAGTTTGAGGTTACGTCATTATATAAAAATAAAATTAACGTCGAAACTAAGCTCGCGTGTGTTGATATTAGGTTACGGACTAAGGTGTATAAATATCGAATGTCTAGATACCTGGCAACGGTCAAAAGCAAATACAACCAAACGCCGCAGCCGACATCGCCCCGAACGTCAACCAGCTGCGCATCAATGTTGTCATATAGAATAATATAAATAGAATGATATAAATAAGAAAAACTTTATGGCCAAAATTAAGAATAAGATAATTGCTTATATTTATTAGGTCAGTATTTATATGAATAGGTCGATATGCGCTATTTAGTATAAAATCGGTTTACTTAGATATATATTCACCATCTTCTTCTACAATTATTCTCCACATAGTAACCAATTTTTCATATTCAACAATAATTTTTTTAATGTCGTTTTTTATATCCGTTTTTATAAAATATTTGTACAACCTAAAACCTGTTTCAGGGATCCTAATATATGATAGTCGTTTGGAACAATGTCTGAAGAATACAATGAGTGTGAAAGTTCCAAGAGTTCCCAAGATTTTTTCTATCTTCTTCTTAGATACACGAGGGCCAGCGCTGTCTTGGTGTAAAATCACCCTCGTTTTATTTATAAGATAATACATTTTTACGATCTGAGATGATTTTAAACGAATTAGCTGAGCACACTACGTGTCTGTCGTAATTGTCTGCCTATAATTCAATAACTCATAATAAATTATCCTCTTAATATCCCACCAAATGCATAACATTTTCTTTTTAAGGTGTAATGCTGTTCTCGGGGTTGAAATTAGAGTTGATTGACATCCAATCACAGTCTTTTACGTCGCATGTTTAATATATTACGGAAGATTGTAGTATTAATATAAAATAATTAAATTATAAAATTATTGTAAAGGATTCACTTCCCATCTTTGATAGAAATTCGACTCAAAAATAAATCTTTCTGTTTTAGGATCATTAGTTATTAGCATATTTAAATTCGCTGCGTGAGGTGTTGTCCTAAGACAATTTATGAGATACCTTCATCGTGCAAACTTACATCTTTCTTAACTTTTTAAATGTCACGAACCAATGTAGGTGACACGTTGAGATTTTGTGCTACCTTATTTATCGTTAATCTCGGACCTTCTTTGATGGCAGCCCTAATTTCCTCACGAACAACCCCTGAGGACTACCCGCCTTTACGTAGATATCTAATGTCAAAATTTCCGGAACAAATTTTTTAGAACGACATTTAACACTTTCTGAATTTAATGGCATTACTCTTGTCGCATTATGACCGAGTTGAAACTCGTAAATCATAATATAGTTTGGCTATGGGAAAAGACAGGTGGCAATTAGACAAAGATTGAGCAGCTGCAGTAGTATTTTTATTAAAAAGTAAGTTTACATGGTGTTTACAAGTGAACAGTGTTTACAAGGGGCGCAGGCCCGCACCAGCGTGCGAGCCCGCTAGAGTTGCTACGAGAAGGTTGTCTGTTACGTCAGTACTACCAGAGTACCGCCAAGTTTTGGCCATAATAAACCTATATAAATACATATATAAATAGGCTTCCTACAATAGCTTAAATTAGATTATTTTATCTCCACCGTCATTATTGATTTAGGGTTAAAAATAATGAATCAGAAAATATCCCCTAACTTAATTGCCTAATTTATACTATTGCTATTTACAAGCACTAAAAGAATATGAAAATTATCATTAATTTATAAAAAGGTACACATTTTTGAAAACGCATAAAAAATAAAACGCAATACTTATGTGGCAATCTGATATATAATAAATGATCAATATATAAAATAAATTACCAGTATATATATATATTGAATTGTCAGTATTCTTATTTAATGGTGGATATATTAAGTATTTGATTAATTTTATTTTGCCAGATGATCAGTATAAAATTCTTGCCATCGTTGGAATGATATTGGACTAATTTAATTCGATTATAAATTTTTATTGTTGGTAATTTTGTTTAAAAGTTTTAATGAAATTTTTGAATATATATTCCATTTCGATAATTATTTCTGCACACAAAATCATGCAAGTACGATGTGAAAAGTCCGCGGCTGCCTCTTCAACTTTCTCTTTCATTTATAAATGATGTATAATACAATTAATAATATACGAATCTATATTATTTAGAAGAATTAATATAAAATATTAACTATTTCATTAAGTTATTCGAAAATAATTGATAAAGTTCACGAAGTACACCGACGAAAAAAAAACTATAAAAATGAAACTATTAAAAGTTATTGTATTTTTTTTAGTTTTAAATCGTTTTATTTCACGGGGAAATCACATATAAATGAATATTTCTGATATTGTTTGTGTTCCCTTTCTTATTTAAATCACTTTTAAAAATAAAATTAACTTTTAATTGGTAATAAAATATTTCTGTTGTTATTTTTTTTTATTATTTCATATGTATAAAAAAGTGGTATGATTGTAATGAACCCATCGACGACCAATATACATATTTGGCATACCGATCCGAATGTTACTGTTTCGGACCGCTTTATTATTGCTTAAGTTGGTCAACCTGGCTGTCAAACGGCATGTTGCGACAGATCAGGCATTTAGCGACAAACGCGCCAAAACAAAAGTATGACTTAATCGGTCAACCATGTCCAAAGTCTCTTCTACGTCCAGTGAAACTTGCCATACCACCCAACGAGACGACTCTGCAATGGCGATATCGACTTCGCCGTCTCGAAGTGCATCGATGGAACGAGAAATTCTGGGCAGCGCATAACAACGCTTTCCACAGGGTATACACTAAACTATATGATACACCTAATTGCCTTTATATTTAATAATACGTGGCTTAGGAACGAAAGGAATACATCACGTCCAAGCTGAATCCCCAAAAAATAACGTTGACAACCGACGAGATGAGTGACTTTTACAAAGCCTTTCTGGACAAAAATAGAGAATCACACATTGAATACAACACTGCGTGGTACCGGAAAAACTTGGAACTTCTATACATGGCGTTCGAAGTGTCTATTGAAAAATTATATAATAAAATTATAATTAGATGATTCAATTATTAGTTAAAATATGATTCTGTGATAATCTCTAGTATACCTATTTTGTGTAAATAGCAAGCAATAAAACAATAGTGTAACATTTATGGTTTTTTTTATTTTATATAAATATATAAAAATACATTCCAACAAACGCATACAATAACAAAGCGACAATCTGATCGGCAGTTCTCCGTAAAGCTTTATTACACATGTCTGTATCGCAAATTTCACATCCTATATATTTCACATGCTCTTCTACAATGGTGTCTTGAAATATTTTGCATACATGGTCAACGTTTTCATCTTGATAAACACCAACTTCAGAACGTATAATATACGTATTATTATTGTTATCACCTAAGATCATTAATATCGATGAATACTTAAAAAACAGTAGAAATAAAAATGAATATTACCTATGATGCCTTTGAAACAAAAAGGTTTATAATAAATTAAAAATGGCGAATTGTCTATATTTCGCCCATTTCTATAGTATTCAAAAGACGGCAGATAATAATCTCGTGGATATCTACATTGATATGTATAATTGCATACTGCACATCTTAAAGCCTCCGCTGAATTTACTACTGAAAGTTCAATACAAATATATTATATCACTTTTTATTCAAAAACGTAGTTTTTAAATATTTATGCACTTAATATTTGCTAATTAAAAACTCACCAACAAAAAATATTAAAAGCAGAGTAAACAGCTGACTTCTCATTTTATTTTTTTTAATCAAAATCGTTTAATTCCGAATTTAATTGTATTTATATACTAACATGCAGCATTAACTATAGAGATTATTGCTGCCATTTTAATAATAAATAATAATTAAGTCGTGTAAAAGAGATAAGGAAATCATTTTCCATGTCAATTTATGGCAGTACAGTAGAACCTCGATATAATGTACTAATGCGGATGGTAGGTTTTCTGAATGTGTTTTTTTAATAAAAAATAAACGGCACAATACAATGTCACGAAGTTTCCTTATATGGATTGAAAATATAAGGTTGATATAAAAACTTTATTTCACAGAAAAATGTTCTATCAAATTAAAATAAATAAGCAAACATTTTTTCCGAAAATACACTTTATTTGTATGTAAGTAGATATAAATTTGGAGATATGGCGTGATTATCATGCGCAGAACATTGTATATAAGCGGTGACGCTTAGATTTAAACATATATAACATTAAGGTGACCAGACGCCCTCCTCAAAAATGTTGTCTTCCTTTGTCCTGCTTGAACAATAATTTCCAAAAAGACCTTTTTAATTCCCGCAGCAATTTGTCCTCAAACAAAATTTCCGTGATGACCTTCTTAGTTCTTTGTTCTTCTTGAACCAAAAATTCCGAGATGGCCTTTTTATTTTTAGTTTCCTCCTTTGAGTAGGCTTACCATACGTCCTGGTTTCACAAAATTTCCGAGATGACTTTTTTTAGCTTTCATTAGCAATTTATCTTCCTCGAACCAAAAATTCCTAGATGGCTTATTTATTTTCAAAATCTGGTCACCTAATTAACAGGATGTTTTTAGCAATTTTCACATTTGACCAGATATTTTGTTGGTTATATCCAAAGTCCGTTATATTGGGGTTCTACTGTATATAATATTTATTTAAAGGCATATTTATGTGAAGGTAGATTTTACGCCATGTAATATTTTTATACTCTTTGTGTTCAAGTCGTAATATTCTAGTTTTGTAGACATTTATATATATTTATTTTGTAGACATTTATATATATGAAACAAAACTGATAATATTATTTTGCACACGACACTTAGAAAAATAATTATAAATATATATTTATAATTATTTTTCTAAATGTCATGTGCAAAATAATATTAGCAGTTTTGTTTCATATCGCGATACACGTGAAAATGGAACTTGTAACATTTTCGCAATGGTCCAGAGTTTCTTTTTTTTCTATTTCATTATAAATAAAATAAGATTTACCCGAGATAAAGGTGGTGAAAATATCTCTCTAAAACGCAATTGGTTATATATTTTCGAGATTAAAATCAGCTGTGATTAATAAATCGAGAACAATTGATCGATCATCTTTATGTTTATAAAGGTGTTGTAAAATTAACGCAAGATTTGAATTTACCGTCATTGGTGCAGTAAATGTTGGCAGCCCTGAAAAAAAAATTTGACAGATGAGAGTTTAGGGTTAGTAAAAATGGAACGTTACACGATACAACAACGTGTTTTCATTATTGAACAATATCTCAAAAATAATGAAAGTTTGGCGGCCGCAATTCGAAAATTTAACACAAAATACGGTCGGAATAGTGTTTTAAGTTCGCCAACTGCGAAGAGATTAATTGAAAAATTCATAGAGACTGGATCAGTTGGAGACGCTAAACACACTTGTCGTCCAAAAACAAGTTGTTCAAATGTCAATATCGATGCAGTACGCGAAGCTCAAGAAGCTCTTTACAGCGTATACTCACAAAAGATCTATGTCTCCATGCTTAAAATATTCAATTAACACAACAACTGAAGCCTAATGACCATGCACAGCGAAGAGAGTGCGTTGAATTTAATTTCTTTCGTTAATTTTGGGACAGCCTATATAAACTAGGCCAACTCAACTCTCAGGGGGAAATAAGCGTAAGAATAAGTACAGACATTATTTATTATCCAAGGTGTGGGAGCCTAGATTAGTTATGACCAAAACTTGACGGCACGTGAGTAGCACTGGCGTGACGGTAATTCTCTCGACTGTCAATCTTCCGGGCATTCGGACGCGTCGTCTCGCGTTCATATTTAATATCATCAATAAAAACATTACTGCAGCGGCTCAATCTGTGTCTAATTGGATATCCGTCACCATCCTGTCGGCAAAAAGGTTACTTTATTTCACGTTTTGGTGACTTATAAAAGATTATACGGTTTAACGCCTTTAGATTTTATGTATTTGTGGATTCACGCTAAGAATCGTGTCTGCACCGAAACACTCAAAACGCTGGAGCATTAAAAAACCATCATTCGCCTAAGTTATAGTCGAGATACGAAATATACAAAAATGTCATAAAAAAAATACATCGGAAGGTCCGGAAATTGTAAGGTCATTTAATTGATATTAATTTTCATAATTATTGGAATACTTTAAATGTTAAATTAATAAAAAAAAACCAAAGATATTCTTAAATTTGTGGAGGGTTTTTCAAAAATAAATTCAGAAACTGAAGTTGTATCACACTTGATTATGTTTTAAAATAGTAAGTGTACAGCTTGTCATAAACAATTAATGTGCTTACTAATTTCCGATATATTTAGTCCTTGCAAATGTATTAAGATTATATTCGCTCCTTTAGCTTTACTTAATTCGCGATTTTTTAATTTTTTTCAAATGTTTATATAGCGGCTCAATCTGAGTCTAAATGGCAATTCAATATGTGCATCATATGTACGATTTATTCAAAGTTGGGCAGTAATAAATTATTAAAGAATGTATTTTTAGCTTGATATTTGCAATAAGTTATCGGAAGCTCAATTTTCACTTTGAGATTATAAGAATAAAAACGAGCTTAAATTAGTAATTACAAGTAAAAAATGAAATAATGTTTTTATTTATTTAATTTGATCTCAGTGAGGACATTTCGAAGTTGACTCGCGATCATGGCCGGCATATGTGATGTCAGAGCCGGCAGAGCTGTCAGTTGTGTCGCTGCAAGTCGATGCCGTGCGAGCGGTGCTGCGTGCAGTTCACGGTGCTGCGGCGGCGGCGCACGTGTCAAGGCTGCTCCCGCCACTTCTGCAGCGGTTGCGTATGGAGGCAATCGGGCCAGGGCCAGTCCGGCTTCGCGGGAGCGCTGTGCGGCTCCTGCCGAGTGCTACTGGCCAGGCCTCTGACCCGCAGACAGCTAGATGTGCTTCGCGTGCGCGACCTTCAGTGCTTCTTGCACTCGCACCAGGTGTCGACGGCCGGTTGCGTGGGTCAGTATTCCGAAAAGGGGAATTCCCCTTCGCTCATTTTTTAATTATACTATTTACTATTAATGTTTATTTTGTCTAGCTACGTTGACGTCATAATCTGATTAGATTATGACCTATAAAACAGTTGTTTGAACGAGTCCGGATGAGTCAATTTATTATGATGCAACATGGTGTACATGTCCACTTACTTTTACAGAAAAAGAAGATTTAGTTAACCTAGTGGTAACGCACGTTAATAACGGTGATTTTGTCCGTAAATCGCCGGCACACACTCAAAGCGAGCTGTCTCAAACGTTCGCTCAACTGAAGGGATTCACTGCTAATTTGCTTCACCAAGCGTTCGACATCGGCGGCGATAAAAATAACAAAAATAAACAAGGTTGTGCAATATTAATATTTATGGTGTTAACATATTATCGATGTTTATGTTCAATGTATTTTTTAGCTGCTACGAATGCGCCGCACGCTGCTGGCGTATCGTCGAGCAGCGCCTCTCAAAATGCTTATACTGACTCTAATCCTACAACCTCGAGAAACACTTCCGAGGCTGTCGGGCAACCGCAGTCCACTCCCGCGTCCAGTACTGTCACGTCTCCGGCTCCGGACGACAATAGAGCACCTAGACCTCAAGCTCAACCGCCGCCTCCACGGTGCATAGTGACAGATACTTCCCTACGAAATAACGCCGTAAATGAAAATACTAATTTGACTGACACTAACGATTGCTTAGAAATTGAAGACGATCCTGATCCGGATTGGGTGTATATGACTACTTTGTCTCAAGGTATTGTGTTATGATTTATTCAATCCAACAAATAATATCGTCGTTTTGGAAGAAAGCTATTTTTAGATATGTGTATGAAATCACTTTTAGATTCGGATGTATTGCTAGTGGATACTAATTCAACGACATTCAGAGAGACTGTTCGCGCAGCCTCCGAAATTGATTTATCAGCTATTATTACAGATGATTCGTCCGACGATACGTCAAGTTTGAACGATGTCCCGATTGCCTCAAACCATCCTAAAGCTAGGATAAACTTGGGTGACCTAAAATCTATGTCTGACATAGAAAATCTTAAAGTGAAACAGTTAAAAGAACTTTTAATTTTAAATAGAGTAGATTTTAAAGGTTGCTGTGAGAGAAAAGAACTTCTGGAACGAGCCAAGCGGCTCTGGCGAGAAAATACAAAATCTAGAGATGGTAAATTTGCCTCTGCGAGAATTGTAAGACAATGTTACAACAGTATTAAATATTAATGACATTTTAGATTTGGTGAGCACGTCGACTAATGAAGAGTTGTGCAAGATTTGCATGGATGCGCCGATGGAATGCGTAATGCTAGAGTGCGGCCACATAGCTACTTGCATTAGTTGCGGCAAGCGGCTCAGCGAGTGTCCGATATGCCGCGAATATGTGGTGCGAGTTGTGCGGTTCTTCCGTTCCTGATATATTTGTGCCGCAGATTTATGTTGCTTGAAGTTTGGTGTTACTAAATTATTTATTGCCGCTATGTGTAAGTTTTCTGTATGTGAACTAAAGAGTCTTGATTATTACTTATCGTTCTTTCTAAATTGATTAAGCTGCCACTCAAATTGTTTTTTTAATTGTATACTATCAGAACGTTTTATCTTTATCTCAATCTTAAAATGAATACTGTTTTGTTGATGATAAATAATACATTTTTATCGACAACAAATTAAATGCAATAGTGAAAATGAATGTGTATAAGTAAAAAAAAACTATAATCTTTTTAAATTAACATGTAAATATAAAAACTGATTATTATTATACAGCATAGATCAAAAATGATTTTAGGATACAGAAGACCTTTTTAAAAAATACGTTTCAAAGAGTTTTTGAATGTTCCTTAAACTAATTCTGAAAGGTCTTTTTTTAGTTCAGCCCGTATTATCAAAACACCGACAATGATTCAAGCATATTATAGCTTATTAATGCATATAGTGTCATACCCTTACACGAGAGTTATGAAGGGCCTTTGATTTATATTTGTAAATAATGTAAGTAAAATAGAACCCTAGGAATTTGTCATTGAAATAGAAATTAATATGTACATAAAGCAAAAACTATAATATAGTTTGTAACTTCTACAATTAACAGAATTGTACAAAATTGTTACACACTTTATATTCATATAAATAATATTACCGATAAAACTATACATTATTTTATACAGACGATATAATTTTTTGTTCTTCGTTGTACTTAATAAAATTAAAGCTTTTACTTTGTTTTAGATCTGGACAATAATGGTCTTTATAACTCTCAAAAAAAATAATACAAATATTTGTACATAAAAATATTTTTATAAAAATAAATGACTGATTATTCAGAGTTCTTAGAAAAAGAAGCTCAATCTTTTGTTAGATGCTAGAACAACGGATCTTTATAACAAAATCCATCCGATGTACGTAAATTAAAAATGTAATGAAGATTGTAGATAGTTGTGTTAAAATCAGATTCAAGTTACTAAAAATATTGTAATTCTGCCTATAAACATTGTAAAAATAATAGTTTTATAATAATATTTTGTCGTTTGTTTATATCTATTTGTATATTGTATATAAAATGATAATAGTCTATATTTACTTAAAAACATATAAAAATTTTTTTTGGCTTAATCCAAATATACTTTAGTTGCAGAGAAACTGTAGTGTCTCAGTTACAAAATTGCCTAACGTATGTGAATTTAACGCAATTTTAGTTGAAGGTTAAGTTATTTAACATTTAAAATTGCAAGAAATGTAGATAAGGTATTTCTGTGATTTATGTCTAAGTATAAAACACGATGAGGAATAATTTTAGAAGAAAAAAAATGATTATTGATAAACACTCACAGTGTCTTTGTCCAATATTAAAAAATAGAGTGATAATTTAAAATTCTCATGTTACTACACAATAATTCCTATGCTTATTGTAGATTGATGTCATAATTCTGTTTCAAATGTATCAGTTATTTTTACATTGTCACTCCGTGTAATAATCTAGTGTGTAAAGCTATATTCCATTTAATGAAAATTAGTTAGGATTAATAAATTTTTGTAAACCGGTATTGTTTCGCAATCATGTTGTTATAATTTAATTCGCTTAAATGTGCAATTAAATATTTTATTTTGTAACTAGTCACTAATTTAATGCTCCATTATTTTTCTGTTTTTTTTTTTATTACTTTATTATTCGTCAACTTTGCCGTTGCTATTTTCTATTTTTAATATATTTTTCAGTAAAGATGGTGTAATCGTGTATCTTTTATATAATATTTGATTCTTTTTTATACATCAAAACAGGGGTAGATTCGTAATTAATTGTAATAATAAATTGTGAAATATGGAAGGTAGCATTAATATACTATGGGAGCTATATTGTTTTTACTTTAAGAAAAGTATATAATTCCCAAACCTATAGATCTACCCTTGTAATATATCTTTTGTTAAAGAATAATTGCACAAATTAAAAATATTGATATTTTTCTGTTTAACAATTTTGCGCTTTAAATAAAATGCAGTCCTTATGCCTTTTTACAAATTCAGTACTATTTTTCAAATTGAAAATGTTCCGAAATGTTGTTATAGATAGATGTATATTTTAAAAATCCCTGTTGTATACTTAAATATTGTATGTTTATTTTATTATCTTCGCATGAAATTTAAGGCATTAACTATGTTTTAATAAAACTTTCAAATATGCCATTTGATGCCAGAAATGTGTGATATTTTTCAATGAATCTTTATTTTTGTTTTCCCTAATCCCAATTTTTATAAAAATCTATAAATGTATATGTATTGTACACAATACTGAATCCAATAATTAATACGCAAATACAACAGTCTTTTTATTTCAAACATTCGATTATAAAATAGTATTTACAGATAACTTCTACCAAAGCAAAAATTAGGTAAGTTGATAAAAATCTAATAAAATGAGAGGTATCGTTTCCAAAAATATGTAATATCCTAAATATGTGCGTGCGTGTGTGTTATAATTCAGGTTATGAGTTTCTTTGTAATTATTACTCTAAACTTAGACAAGCAAATTTTGATAAACTCCTGGATGTAATCACTGAAAAAATACTACTTATATTTAACGACTGAAGCTTCTTTATTCATTAACATGTATTTTTATTACAACATAAATTTGGATATAAAAGTGTGATTGCCAAGTAGTCATAATCATATTATTGACACACTGTTTGTAAGTTTTAATTAACATTAAAAATAAAGTATTTTCTTGAAAATTTCTACTTTTACTAAAAACAATTATAAAGTTCGGTTATTGTATAAGTTTCTCATAGTGTTAATTAAAAGTTACAATATATTTATACATTTTTTAAATCACGACACTGTATTTAGCAATAACATCTTATCATATAGAATTTTGTTATTTTTAATATTTATAGTACTATTGTGGGGGCCTGTTTATTTATTTTACTATAACCAAAACTAGGCGGCGCTCTGGTAGTACTGACGCGGCAGAGGGTAACGTATTAATTTAGCGGATCTTGACGAGAAGACTACGACCGGCGGCGCCTCATCCGTCGATTTCTTTTATCATCATATTCCATCGTGTACTATATTGCAGTGGCCCAATCTGTGTCTAATATCCATCCGTCCGCTAAACTATTATAATTATTATCACTACTACTATTATTATTATATTATATTTCTCATATCCTTTGCATTGCTTAAATTAACACTTAAACAATGCAAAGTAAAAACAGGGAGCTTGAAATGGAAACCTCTTCATCTTATTCCGGCTCTGATATGTCTACTCTAATATATATAATAAGTCAAAGTATAGCATCTCTAATGTTATGTTGGTAAGCCGTGTCTTTTTCTACTGAAATTGTGGCTAGTCCCACGAGTCTCTCTTGGTTCATAGAACTATGCAGATAGGTTTTTATTAATTTGAACTGGGTGGATAGGAAGATCTTTTTTGGTGAATATAAGTCCTTGGCTTTTCTCTGGATTAATTTTAAAGCGCCATTTGGCGTACCAAGATTATAATTATCTATTTCTTTTTGAGCGCTCGAGATTGCTAAAGTAATGGATTTGGACGAGCTTAGAAACGTGGTGTCGTCCGCGTAAAATGCAAATATGGTGTGACGGTGAGACTATTGCGCCTTAGGGTACTCCTGCTTTGATTTGCCAGAAAGTTGGAAGACAACACTCGAAACCCATTTAAAATATGCGACTAAAAATGATGCTATCAGTTGAATAATATCAGTGCGAAAATTAAGTGTGTAGAGTTTGTATAGGCCTTCTTGCCGTCTCTGTCAAAAGTTTAAGATATATCGAAAAATACAACCACTGTGGAAGAGTTGTGGTTGAATTTTTTGACTATGGTGTTGGTTACGTGCAATAGTTGGTGTAGTGCAACCATGGCCAAACCGTGTCCGCCACAAGTGGTCCACTTGAAGGGTTTGATTGGCGCTTTTGCAGATTTGAAATTTCTATATGTTTTACATTTTATACCAATCGACATCAAAAAAATATTAATTTTTTCATTTCAATTCTTTTCTTTGGGTTACCACAACGTTGTCAGCGTCTGCGGAAGTGATTTTTAGTGGAGATTTAGTCGAGGCGAGAGCTGGTATTTGTATTGATTATTGGAGTAGCAGCGAAATTTAATACTACTGAGTAATTTTCTTTCAGGGATTGGACAGCTAAGTCTATTTGTTCTTTGGCGGCTAAAAAGTGTGGGATTAAGTGGAATTTAAATGTCAGCCAATTTGTGAATTTCAACCCTCCGGGGGTTCCTACTGGGTGGGGCCGGGAATTGTCGCAGGGGTTTGAAATATTGCACAGAACCGGGTTGTGATCTGACGAGAGATCATTTATAGCGTGGAGCTCGATCGACGATAGAAAATTGCTGTGGGTCAGTAGAATTATGGCAAGTTGAAAAAAAGTTGTCGCAAAAAAAAGCTACGAACTAAGCAGCTGTCTACAACGACGCCGCATTCCTGCTACCGCCTCCTCCAAAACCTGACTAAAGATTCGACTCTACAGCATCTCGACCCTCGGACCACATCTTTGCTCAAAAATGAATTCGTTGAATTGACTCCAAATTTATATATTTACTTTCTTATGTCGCCTTTAATGCCATAGCAAACAAATGGTTATTAAAAAAATAAATTGCACATTGTGTATTTTAAAAAGTATTTACAATTAAAATATTATTACGGTAAAAACATTAATGCAATATTTCTTTTATTTTATAAAAATATACCTTATTCTACTTAAAAATGATCAAATGTTATACATTAATAGTCATCATATTTTGTTTATGAGTTTTTGGTATAAAAAAGCATATAAAATGTTATACTTAATATGGTGCAGATTCAATATCTTTAGACCCAAAGGCGTAATAAAAAAAAGTTACAGTAATCAATATCGCGTTGACGGCTGTCAAGTGTCAGCGGGCAGACGACATGTCTGCTATCACCGAACCCATTTTAAACATTTTAGTCGTTGGGTTTCATCACAAAAAGGGTTGTCAGGTGATTTACAAAACAAAAACTGAAATTTATTGGCTTTGTTGCATCGTAATGGGTTATCTAATTTCAAACATCGATTATTTCATTGTTTCCTATAAAGCCCTTATGCATATATAATTTGATATGCAAATATTATCTAATGTGCCTACATGTCTAAATGAATTTCACAACAATAGTTTAAAATATAGTGAAATCGTAACTGCAAACATTTTCACTCGGTCAAGGACTTGCACAAATATGACGCGCATTGTTATATTTTTCGCTATTACAGGTCGATTATTGCTATCCGGAGTTGGTTCCCGGCCATCCTCAAGAGTTGCCCAAACTATGGAGACATCTTCCAGCCTTGGCCTTGCCGGACGGCTCTCACAACTATCACAGCGATACTATATTTTTTCACCTTCCTGGTTTAACTCAACCGACTCATACGGTATATGGCGTATCGTGCTTCAGACAAATTCCCGTCGAGGTAAAATATTAATCATATCACACGTTAATATGTAATGCGATCTATTATTCATAGTGATTGTATGTTTTTAGCAAGTTACTCAACGCACGTCCGATATGACTCGTAGTTCAGTACAAAAAAGTGTATGTGTGATATCTAAAGAACCTCTTTTTGGACACTTAGCTGTTAAGTTAGAATTAGTGGCCAGGGCGTGGTTCAGAAGGGGAGATTTTTGTTCGACTCAACTTCTCGAAGACGCTTATCGACATTTGAACGGATGTCCGACGCTCGTAGAGCAGCTTTTGGAAGGTATGAATGACTTTGACATTAATTCGCATACCCGTCTACTCCTTTAACCAACGATCCTTAACAAATTACAGGTTTATCCGTCGTAAATTTGATTGAAACCTGGCGACACAAAGCCGTTTTGCTTTTCAAGCTTTTGCTATTGCAAAGAAAAGTAGTATTACACGGCTCACCGGCCGGACCCGTGAGTGCCTGTCTTTTGAGCTTGCTATCCTTGCTTCCTGAATGTATTCAAAAAGGACTAGGACATTCGGCGAACATTGTGTTGGTATTTCGCTAACTTTTACTAACATTAGTAATCGACCCGCTGACTATTTTATTGTTTTAATCATTTTTTAGCTTAACGAGACCCATGTCACCGACGCCTCCGACCGAAGCCTTCAAAAGTCTGACAGATTTAAACGTAGATGATAATAAACAGATCATCTCGGATGAAATATCACTGTCGAAAGACGATATATTAGAGAACGACGATTCGAATTGCGACGAAATCGAGAGAGGCGAGGATGTTGAGAAGGCCGATTTCGGTTTCGACGATTCGATCGGCGAAAGAGAGAAATGCCACAGCGTCGGCGAAAAATACAGAAGCGTCAAAACGCTGCCCGAATCTCATTCCTCTCCGTCGATGGTTCGAGACATGAGCGTCAACGGACTCACAAATCTCGCCGCCAGTGTGGAGTTCGCCGAGTGCGGCTTACCTCTTAAGCTCTTCACCGAGGGCTATCTGTGCTTGCCTTATTTATCTTTACAATATATGGATCTCTTGTCGGACCCGGCCGTCAAGGGATTCGCGATCGGAGCATCGAACGTGCTCTTCAAACAAAAGCGGCAGCTGTTCGACGTGCTGGTAGAGCTGAGCGATTTGCGAATAGAGACACCGGATTTCAATCTGCGGAGGCAGCTGCAGCTGAGCACGGAAGACTTGAGATTCGCAGATCACCTAGTGAGGCACGGCGCTCTTCAAGGAGACGCTTGGATCCGCGATCAATTCTCCGGATACTTACTGTGTCTGCTCAGGACTTGCACATTACCAGGTAAAAATAAACTGCATATTAATTTCAATGAGAGATAAGGCAAATTGAAGGCAGTCAATAACGTTAGTTTTAGCTACATACCAAACCCTTATGATAATTACAAAGGATAGTTCAGAAAATGCTTGCAAATTTCTACCATTGTTAAAACTTTCACAAATCATAGTTTTTGCCAATTATTATCCTTGTATTTTATAAATGGGATTTATAAAATACATCTCGACTAAAAACTTACTTTCTAATTTACTGAAAGATATGAAACAATATTTTATTTACTTTACCTTTAATTTTAATAATCCAAAAATATTTATTTACACACGTAATTTAATTTAAAACGTTCTTCAATCATCTTCATTCTAAATCAGCTGTAATTTTCCACTTGATCATTTGTGCCGATGAGTCATGTTGCATCATTCATTTTGAACGTTATTGATTTAAGAAGTTGGCATTTTGTCAAATAGAATCAGTTAAAATTTTCCATGATTTTTCTCATTATATCTTTTAAAAACGTTTCAAAATAATTTAATTTGACAATAAAACTCAGTTTTTTTTACAAATTGCGAATATAATGACAAATGAAACAAATGTTTTTTTTACCGTAAAGGCAAATGGAATGTCTGTATTTTTATACTTATATCATATTTATAAAAAAAATATTCTATTGAAAAACATTGACAACAAACAGCAACAAAAAATATTGTAGATCAAGATGTGCGGAATTTCGCTTAACGTTACACTGGGGTGGTTCGCATATGTTCATAAATTGTGTACGACCCCTTTTTGCCTTTGCGTTTAGTAATTTATTTGTCTAATTATAGTCTTGCAATTTTCAATAATGATTTCAAAATTGTCAACATAGAAAATAAAATGAACAATATGCACTATCTCTCGACACTTAGATAACAAACAATTTAACTTACATAGAATATACGTGATACAATTACGATGCACATTTTTTTCATTGCAATGGGTGACATTCTTAGTTTTGAACCTCTTCATGGAACAACAAAGGGCAGTGATTTATTTATATTGATTTTGTTTAGAAAACAAAAAAATATATTTTATGATATCAGAGTTGCTATGACGAGTAAAAATAATATAATTGAACTAATTAACTTCTAGAAAATCTCGTCTATTGAAAGCTATCTCAACCAAAGTAAATTGCACAGCAATATGTTGGCGATGTTCGTAAGTACCTATATATATTTGTGAACAGGCTATGAAAATTATTAAAAATAAACTCCAACTAAAATGGTTTTCGTACTAAATGGCACATAAATATGACGCGCATCAATGTTTCAGAGGGTTGCCGGGAATTGGACCACTTCAACGCGTGTTTCGTGAGCGCGTTCAAAGCGACCGAAGCCTACGAACGCTGGGCCGAAGACACCGAGACACAAGTGGCTGATATATTCACCAATATGCCACCGGGTCACCCTTTCGCCGGACAGCTGTCCGTCGCTGACATGAAGTTGAGATTAGCACAGTGAGTTACGCAGATCTGTCGTTTGTGATTAAGCTAAGCGTTAAAGAGACACCGACAGGCTCCATATTAATAGCTCCATATCATATTAACATCCATGTTATCTTCATTCCTGCCACATTTTGTTAGAATTGATTTTTTTTTTTTTTCATTTTTTTCACAATTAGTACGTAAGTTTTATCCATATAAATATATACATTAAAATTACTTTTCCACCTCTTATTTCTATTAGCAAATACTAAATTTATTAGTTTGCTTTAAATCATTATTACTCTTATATTTTCATTTATTTATTCTTGTAGTATAAAAATCCCTCCTTTTTCCTTAATTAATATTGCATATAATACCATTTATGAATTTGGAGATCTATATATCTAAATATAGTATACATTATATTATGATTTGTTTTTTTATGTATGGTATGACAGCTTCAGTATGTCTGAACTTAAAATCGCATCTGATCATATTGTAATCATTAATATTTATTTTATGTTCTTCAATATAGACTGTAATACGTCTTTCTGTTGAATTTGAAAATACTGTATATATACATTTTTTTATTTGTTAGGCATTAAAATTTTGGTTGATATGTGTTTGTGTGTGTGCAAGTGTTGTTTAGATTTTTGATAAATTGAAACACATCTCTGAGTCTGTTTTTGTATATTCCGATATTATATAAAGTTCAATTATTATCATTTTGCATTGTCAAATCTTTCTGTCAAGTATTCTGGAATCATTTTTTTTTGTGGTAGGTTAATTGTTACCTGATAGATATTTATAATTTTTTTTAAACGCCCAAATAACAACAATTAAAAAAAGTAGGACATGCTAGTTAAATAATGGTGGGTAGCACTAACAAAAAAGCAATTAAATACGTTGCGCTTTTAATTTTTTTGATATTATATTTAAGCTCTTAAATACCATAAGAGCACTCGTCCACACTACTATGTGGCCATAAATGCCATAAGAACACCTGTGCACAGATTTTTTCAAATAATAAATACATGCTGGTTCTTATTCAAAATCAATAGGGACATCTACATTTAGAGAAAATATAAAAAGTAATAGTTGAAAATGACTCGTATTTTTCAGATCAATTTATATTAAAAGGTCAGAATTTATATTGAATGGTTAGAATTACTTTGACAGATGGTCAGTTGTTATTGCTGTAACGCTGAAGATTGATACGATTGGTCGATTTGCCATTCGCATATCAGTTCGCTCGTAACATTGTCATATGTTAACACGTCTGCCAAGTGTACTCCCCGCTGTCGCTCTGAATACCTTCGCGTGCTACATACAATTAAATAGATTCATTGAGAGTTATTCATGGAGTGTTCACTGTTGTGACTAACAGTTTAGGTGCTAAAATAAATAATTTATTCCCCATTTATATTTTTAATGTATAATATTTATTTCATTCACATGACTTTCCTATCATTTTATTTTGACTATATGCTATTTTTATTCTAACCCTTAATAATATAATAATGACTCGGCTGTTTCTGACTGATATTTTATTTTTATTCTGGCCTAAAGTTGATTTAAATTCTGACTTTAATTTGTTGCCTTTGAAATATTGAATTTTTGTTATGCTGAAGATTACGTTTGTGTTAAGATTCTAAGTGGAATTTTGGTCTTTATTTGTGTGTTTAACTATAATAAATTATAAAATTCCGACTGAAATGTTCAAATTATCATATTTCTGTCCTTATCACAATATCACACAAATATAGAGAAAATGTCCCGTTTTCAAGCAACCGATAATCTGTTTCGCTCGCTTTCGTATGCCTGAGAGTGTCATATCTAGCAGGAAGAGTTTGATATTGTTTCTGTTGACCCGATTGTTTTTTTTTAGTCAGCTACCGCGTTCCTCAGTATATTTAGACGCTTGTTTTTTGTTAATTGTTTTTCGTGAAATATTTTATGTTAATTCTATTTAGTGACCTATTTTTGGTGAATATTTTTTCATGTGGTCATTTTACGAATGTTATGAAAAATGCATTTTTTTTTGACAACCCTGATTTTAATAAGTGTGTCACATTTGTAAAATATAAATAATTGTAATACGAATTGAATTGAAAAAAATAGAGTGGTCTGTAAGTGAACACTGATTTTACTACCAGGAATCAATCAGGTTAATAAATTATTTATCTCGTATAAGTGCGAAGTGCAAAATTACGAGTACTAAGCATGAGAACATGGACTAGTTCAGGCATGGTGGAATCCGCACGGAGCTTATTTACATTAGCGTCTTCATATTCGTTCATACCTATCCGCGCAGATACTGCTGTATGCTATTTTGTGAAAAATGATTTAAATTTGATCTCAATTATTTTTCTAACATCTGTGTATGTATGTAGTATACTCTGACATATTCACTTTTGCTTTAGTCCTAATAACTAAAATCTGTCATAAAATAATAGTATACATAATAATAATAATAAAAAAAAAACTTTCCACACTTTTTAACATATAACAGAAAATACTAAGATTATTATTTTATCAGATTTGAATAATAGTTTTGAATAGACATCTTTTACTGCGTTTTTACATGTCAAATATTAATTACTATTATTTTTATCAAGGGAAGATTTTGTCGCGTTTACCGTACACTGCAAAATATTTAGATGTCACAAGACAATTGTTTTACTACATACATACTTTATAGATAGAATATTATATTAATTTAATTGAATATATAAAATCGTTGAACCGAAATTTTCACTTCGTTATCGTTGGTAATTTTCAGCACGATGTCGAACACCGAGAGCGGAAGGAAGATGACGCAGGCGGTGGTGAGCACGGGGAGGGCCGTGGTGTCGACGTCGCGAGTGGTCGGAGGCGCGCTGTCGCAGGCCAAGGGAGCGCTGTCGGTGTGGTGGAGCGCCCTGACGACGCCGAGCGCGTCGCAGCCCGAGACGGACTTCGAGGCGGTGGAGGCGGACGTAGCGGACGTCGCGGAGACGGTCGACGCGACGAAGATCGCGGATTAGCTTTTATATCGATGTATCTGTTATTTATCGTTTTGTATATATGTACATTGACAACGCCGACCGCCTTTCATTGAATCGACCCCCACCCCGGTAGCGAGTAGTAGCGCCGTAAATACGGGCAGTGTTGCCAGAGCGGCGCGCGTCAGCTGTGCGCGATTTTGCGAGCCGGCAACCCCGCGGCGGCACCGCCGAGTCGTGTCGGCGCCCCGCGCGGCCGCCCGCCCCGCGCCCCCCGGGTCCGTCCGCCGGTGCCGCGACGTCCGTGAATACGCGCAGCCGGAGCGCAACGCTCCCGTCTCCGCCACCGCCGCGCGCCAGCGAAGGAGCGACGGCGAAGACGACGACGGCGGCCGGGCAGAGGCGCCGCCGAAGATGGCGGCCGAGACGGGCGCGCGGTCACGTGACCGGCGCCGGTGAGCTCCGCCGCGCGCCCCCAGCAGCGCCGCCGAGGGATGACCGATGAGTTTCTCCTGCCGGGAAGGTCGTAGAAAAAAATGTAAGCGGTCCGCCCCCGCTCTCGCGCCCGTCTTGCGCCGCGTCCGCCTCACGCCTAACCTCGCCCTCTCTCTCTCCTCCAGGTTTCGATGGAAAGCTGGCGAGCGCCGAAGGCATGACGGACAGGCGCTCGTACTCCGGCGGCGGTGAGCATACATCATTCACGTTTCACGTTACGTTATCGCGCTCGCGCTCGCGAAACTCCGCCGTCGCATCGTTCGCTGCTCGTTCCCCGATTTCAGTCTCGCGCGCGTCCCTGTCGCGCTAGGTCGCTCCTCTCGACACTCGCCTATCCGCCCGCCCTCCGCCCTTCGCCCTCCACCCTCCGCCGCCTCGGGACGACCGGACCGTTCAAGATGGCGCCCCCCCTGTACGCGAACTCCGCGATCAGCTGATCACGAACGCGGCGCGGCGCTCCGCATCCGACATGTTATCCTGCTACGTATTCGAGCTCGGTAATTATCATGTGTTTTACTATGCGGGGTTGCCAGACGTCGTCGATCTCCGCTGGCAACCCCGGCTCTTTACCGCCGCAGCGCCGCTTTGTTGTGCTGCTGCCATTCGTTTCGATTCGATGCGATTCGATTCGATTTTTAATCCGATTCCCGTTCTATTTTTGGCGCGTGAAATATGGATCGCAGTCGAGATTGCGCGACTCGTAATTACCGTCGAACGCGTGTGCGTGCGTTCGATATGTACGTACCGAATTAAAGGTCTGTTAACCGTTCGGCGGTGGCTAATCGATAGTTTCGTTTTCTTCTTTACGTTAATTCCCTTTGCCTCGGAAAAACTGTCACTTTACACCGAGTATTTTCTCCAAAATTATACAAAATGTTTTCATTCAGACCAGTGCGTTCGATTTTTAAGTTGTTGCACTGCAGTGACTTTTTATCAGCTCTTAACATCCATAAAGTGTTCACAACCAGGCTCCTCTGCCACATCAACTTCAATATACCTATCGGGCCGGTACCTCTTTCTCAATTAATTGATATAGAACAGTACATTTATACATTACTAGACCCCGAAATTAGACTAGGAATTGCAAATTCGAAGTTGTTTTGAAAAATCTGAATTTTATGATTTCATAGAACTCAAAATCCTGATATCTTCTGGTACATTTTTTAATGAACACTTTTCTATGTAAAAGACACGCTGATTCCATTTTTGTGATTTAGTGTCTTACATAAACGATTTCACTTCGTCTATCTACCCTGAAATACGGAAAATAAAACACTATGTTTTTCTTATAAAAACCTTATCGCATTGGATTTACATTAATGAGATGATAAACTTGATAATGATAGCTGATTATTTTAATTTTATATATTGAGCACCATTAGTGATGTGACAATTGTAGTGATTTGTACCCGTTTCGAAGCATTGTGGCACAGTTACATCTGGATCGATAGTCAGTATCCAAAATACAGAGAGGGAACCATTTTATGAGCTTAAAAATCTAGCATAAAAAATCCAATATTTTGCAGATGCAATTGAAAGGCGACAAAACTGAAATTAAAAAGCTTTTTCTTTTTCCTCCAGATTTGTTCAAAGCCAAATAAGTTTCATGTAGTGTAAAATTAATAAATAGTTTAAATAAAATATTGCTCCTTATCTTCTAAACTAGAGATTGTGATCTGGATAATCTCGAGTTCCAAAATTGGGTTTTTCTGGATTTTTGGTAGAATCAAAAATTAAATCCAAATTTATGATCAAAAAATATATTTGCAATGATTTTTAATAAATTTTAAATATACAAAGTGAGTTTAATACAGTTAATAATAATAAAGAATTCGTATTTCGTAAGATACTGACATTGTTAATACTTGTTTGCACATAGTCGGTGTTAAGTGCTTAATTTTAACTTATTTTTTTCTAAATAATAATCTTTTTATTTTTTTAGAGTTTTAGTAAATAATAAATACCACCGAACACACATTACCATTTATATTTTTTTTGCATCAAACACATCAGTTGCTCCTGACATCCATTTGCTTTGAAATAGCCTATAAATATTAACCACGGCCATGATTTATATTTTTAAATATTCATCCATCCGTAATACAAATCAATGAAATCTCCTATGAAAACATGTTGTACATTCAACATACAATGTAAAGCTGTGGTAGAAACAGTAATATCAGATCGTCCATTTATACGATTTTGAATAATTGTATCAGATTCTGCTCTTATATAATCGTCAACTAATTCATTAACAACAATTTATCGTTCGAGAATTTTTTCTCTTAATTTTCCTAATAGTATTTTTAAAATTTTAGAAACGTCTCTTGCGTAAATATTCCTCTAAAAAGATATTTCCATAATGATAAACACCTAAAAATAAAAATAAGTTGTTCCTGTGATATTCTTTCACTGTCTATTTATTAAAATTTTCCCCGTGAAATCATTATGTCAAATATATATATAAAAAAATATATTAAAAACTAAGGTATTAATTAATCGCTGTCAATAAATCGTTTATGCAAATTTAAAATGTTTTCGCTTAAATTTACCACAACACTATAATCGAGCTAATGCTAACCATGAAACAATTTTATCACTATTATTTATTGTATAACCACTATATTTATGCTCACGGTTGTTCATGTTAAAAAAAAAACAATTAATCTACAGAATAAAAACAATAGGAAAAATCGCAGATATGCCATCAAACTACCGAATGTTTTAAAATTTTCATTTAACATTGTCTTGATAAATAAATATTTTTTTCGACGACTCTTAGCTTTTTATGTTTCAAATAAAATAATTTTATTACTGGTATCTATTGGCCGAGATTACCATGACTAATATGCACTAAATAAAATTCAAAGATCTTTATTTAAAAGTATTACAAAATTGCATCGAAAGATGTTACAAAAAACATTTTGTTTCTCTTGTGAAAGCACTGGTTAGGGTAGTACCGTATTTAATCGATTATAAGGTTCGTCTTTTTTCCTTATTTAATCTGAATTCGGAGGGGTGCGTTCCATAATCGATAGCTCGTTTAAAAATTGCTGCATTAGCAACGTCTTTGATAGCACAGAAGACGTTATTCCATGGGAAAACATGAGTAAATATGATTCAGAAAATCAGAAACTAGATATATCAGAAGATATTACAGACATACATTGTATTTTCATATTCATAATAAAGTTTACATGATATTTTTTGTGTTAATAGTATTGTAAAATAAGGGTGCGTCTTATCCTTGATAGAATACGGTATATTTTTGGTTCTGTACATAATCTTCACTAGTTCAAAATACATCTATAACATCCAAAGATGCTCGAGTGTTGATATCCGGGTGTTAACGTGCGATTTGTCAAGCTCGTGAAAATAAACGTTTACTTCGGATATTCTCGTAATTTGTGTTAAATCTTTTTAGTTGTGAGAATAGATGGACGTCAAAGATGGTCAGATCTATTGAATATGGGGCGTGGGAAACTATCGGAAGCCAATATTGTGGATTTTTTTATTGTTGTTATATCGAAGTTCATACACACCACGCATCTTAAATAAAATAGGTAGCATTGTCATCCAAAACCAAAAATCCTATAGCTGCACGACATTCCAATTTATCCATCTCGTATAAATAGCTAAACTCGACTTAAGAAACAATTCTGACGGGAAAACACTACAAAAACAATGCATATTGATTAGAAAGCTTGTCAACCGATCGAATAAATCACTTTCTCATATAATACAGTTCCATGCAGAATGAGATGCGTTCTTTACAATTAGAAGAGACAACGGACGTTGTAAATCTTTCAATTGTGTTGGTTTTCGTTGGATATTACTACAATAATTCTAACGAAGTACACGTATAATTTTGTAAAATTTTACAAGTAACCCAATAGGAAAAATTAAATTATAATGTATCAACAGTTTTATAAAGATTTGTGGAATAAGTAGGGTGAGATGTGTCAATGTATGTAGATAGATAATACCTGTGAAAGTAGTAGAATAGTAATAGACGAAGTAGTAAAAATCACTAACTTTAAAACTAAGAAATTAGATGATATGACAATGGATTCTTGCACGATGGAAAAATTGTGTTTCACTTCAAAGTAAAGAATTTAGATATGTCCACCGTGTAAATTACGATAATTGGAATGAAAATGGACGCATGTTCAACTTTTTTTACAAAAATCGTTCTCTAAATTTGAGAAGGATATTCGAAAAGAAAATTTTTATGGGTGTCACTGAATGAATACTTATTTAACAAATAAGTATAACTATTAGGTTTTTAATCAAAAACTTCCTTAATTAGAATGTGAAAATCTCATCGACTTAACTTTACATAAATTACTTTTTAGTTTGACGTAAAATAATAATATCTCAATTCATTGAGAAAGACATTCTAGGTTTTTTTTGTAAACAGCAGTATGAATACAATCTGCGTTTCATTAGTGGGAAGAGTGGTATTTACTTGTCTTTAATTTTTGGCGAGTACTTTGTCTCTCCCACTTGACGTTAGACAAATTTAGCCGCTGGCCAAAATACGCGAAAACTGAACGATATCTAACAGAAGGACATTTGAAACTCCTGCCTCGCAAGTTGTGTGCAATTTACCATTTTAGGTAGATATACAAATAAAATTGTACAGCCCCGATTAGAACGGATATAACAATATTTGTATTTGAAGGAATGTGGATATTTTCCTTTCAAATATCCAAGCGAGTTTATCTTAAGACTCACTGATTATAACTTTAAATGTAATTAAACATATTAGATCTTTGTCCCGGAACTAATATTATATTAAATCGAGTAACTACATCTTTCATATGCATCTACAGTAATGTGAAAAAATATTCACCACTCCTGTTCTGTATTTTATTCGTAATATGGTAGTTCAAATCAACATGTTATTATTTATATTCACTATTTTATAGTCCCTTAAAATCTGTATATAAACGATATGCTGAACTTTAAGGTAGTTCACTCAAAAGTTGTATAATATTAGATTAACGGTCGTTGTATTAAAAAACTTCTTCCAATGTATCATTCCGTAGTTATTGAATCGCGTTGGTGGTTAAAAACGCCAATACAAAACAAGATTTTGTTTCTTAAGTACCGTTACTATAATTATTAAATGGAATAGGAAGACTATTCATATTTGAAAAAATACTATTTAAAGACAAAATCAGTATCAAGGTACAAAATAATAAGCATGCATGAAAGAACTTTATCTATAAATAATCTGGCTAAATATCTTGAATCAACCTGATTCTGAACGAATGGTTGCTAAAACATATTTTGGGTATTGTAATCATGTACGCAAAAATATATAAGTTAATCATTAGAAACTTGAAAACGTGTTTTCTGGACTGAAGAATCATAATTTTTACTTTTCTAGATTTATTAGATGAAAGTTTGTTTATAGTAAAAAATAACCTTTGAATAAAAGATATATAAATAAATGCAATTATTAAGCATAGGGGAGGTTTTGCATTAATTTATGGGTGTTAAAATTATATGGACGTCAAGCTGTAAAGCTCTGAACATGTATTTATTTACAAATAAATAAATAATGGTGAATAATTAGAGCCCTAAACTTATTTTATGTCATTGTTGTACTTTATTATTTGGCATGTACGCGTATGACCGCTCATTTCCACGATTAAAGTCGTCCCAAAATACGAAGATCGTCGACCTCGCTCTTATATTGTACGGTGTAAATCGTTAATCTATTGTTATTTGTCCGTTTTTTCCTTTATTTTGGCTACTGTCGTTTAGATACTTCCAACTTTTTTGTCGTTTCGATCGATTCTCCCACACCCGACTAATGAGCACAATTTCCCACTTCGATTCGGCTCTGAATCCTTCTTAATCTCCACTTGTCATTGCATTTCATTATAAATTACATTTTTTCTACATTTTCCAAATTGGTAACTTTCTATTACAGTGGCAGCATCTTGCTGAAAACATAGCTTAATAGAAAATTTTCGTAAATTGTACTTTCCAAATAATGGAGAACCATTTTTCATGACCAGAATTCGCGGTTCAACGCGATAACTTTTTCTACAACAATGCGAATGAATAAGCATTTGGTGACAATTATTTGGAGCAAACAGTTTGACAGCTAATGTCACTATTTTGACAAAGTAGTTGTATTCCAATGTGCAACAGTTGTAAACCTATCTTGAAGTACCTTCTCTATGTAAGTCACTCCCTTGCTGTCACTCACAGCGGCGCCCATTTGGTTATTACAGTATCCGCACCCTACCTGTACAGTTACATCTTAGATTTCCAAACGTCTGATTTTCCCTAAACTTGAAATCAGCCAAATGCTACACTTTGATCCTGATGACATTTTTTAGCTCCCAAATCAGAATTTTTTTTCATTTCCATCGTTTATGCATATACTAATCATTTAATTCAGGGGTCTACAACTGTCCACAGCCTATGGAACCTTTCTAGTTTATAATATTCTTCAAGAACAAGGAAGATAACAATTTAAGACAATGCTTCTCAAACGTTGGTTATGTACTCAAGTTCTACCTAAACATTATTTTACTTAACACGAACAATCGTGGGGATAGACTACCCTCGCAAAAAATGTAATCCCAGATCATTCTTTGAGAAACACTGGTTTAGAACGTGAAAAGAAAAATACGAAATAAAACTTTATTTTCTATGAAACATGTTAATACACACAAATAGGTTGGTCCTGTTTTTTTATCTCAAAGCCTATTTATATCTGCAGTAATCGTTGAGATTTGCAAACGAATGTCATCTTCTGCATTTAACCTGTTATTGTATTTAGTATTTATTGCGACAAAGAAAAAGACCTTTTACAGATATACGTTGACACAAACGACAAAGTATTTTACAGCTTATGTAGCAATCTCAGGCTATTAATTTATTATTTGAAGCCAAAAATGCGTAATACCAACTTTAGTAAATGTTATTTTTAATAAGAAGTCTGTCGATATAATGTGTTCTTTATTTTACTGGTAATTGAAGGCTGTCGAAATATTCTTCAAAAGAATTTTGAATCCAAGATGATTTTTTTGCCTCGAAAATATTCCAGAAATGTTTTTTGTATCTGATAAATGGTGCAGAAAATTGCGCGTTTCTGTTAACCAAAATTGGTTAAAAATAGCATTTCGTATTTTCTAATTTCTTCCCAGTAGTCAGTCCCATAAACGCGGAACCTTTTCAAAACTTTTGCGGAACTCAGGTTGAAGAACTGTGATCTAATTCTAATCGACTGCAAAAATTGGTTCTTACATAAATTATCAACTACTATTCACAGTAATTTGATCTTTTTATTTGTACAGTTGTACATATATATAATATAATATAGTATTTAAATGTACATACAGGAACATAAGCTTAACTAGCGTTGTTGTCGAAAATTAGTTGTATATTATAATATTCACAAAACTATGTTTGTATACTCTTCTGCATCAAAAATCGGTGCATTTATTTACGTTAAATCTTATTTTACCAAAAATCATAATATGCAAACCCTTCATTTGTTAACTCTTACTAATTGAATAGGATCTATACAATTTAAGAAATTTCACCAATACCTTAACTTACTATTCTACAGAACGCAGTTTTAAATAATTCTGTTGTGATTTTGACAGCTTTTATATCAACGATCTAAAACAATACATTAGGTTGTTCCATAAGTATTGCGATTTTTCTTACATTTGCAAAAAAATAACTTAATCTGTAGTTCAAAAAATTTCGTTCCGGTTATTTGGACAAATACTACCGGTAATCCTGCAGTGGTAGTTAGTAAGGAGATTAGAGATGATTAAAAGAATTACACTTTTTATTTTTTCTCATTTAACCTGCACCTTAAAAAGCGCAAAGACATTAAAATACGCAATTATTTGTTCCATTCTGACATCAAAATGCCTGCTCTATGCTTTTGATTAAAATAATAATTTTAATTTTCAAGGACTGTGAATAGTATAGTTGTGATTCCGGCAACTCCTTAAACGTACACGCCATCCGATTATGGGCCAATTTTGTTGTGATGTTTTTATAAATAAATTCGACAGTGGAACTGTCCCATGGATGAGCTCAACAAAAAATTATCCTTACTACGATCAACGAAAATTCTGTACTGTTAGGGGTTAGTATTGTTAATTAATTATTAATTTCAAAATAAGAATACTAAAAATAACACTTAAAAAAAGATTTAAATGTTGTGAGTTATATTTTACTATTTGTTTTTAACCTTTACGGACAAAAGCTTTTTTCTCATTGAATTCACAGTGATCTAATTTATTTAATCACAAAAATTAAGGCTCTTACCTATTATTTATATAGTATTTATTTATGGTGTACATGTACCCGTTCTAGATGTTGGGAACACTACCTGAAAATAAACCACCCAAGAATGCAATAACTAGAATGTTTCGCTTTATCCTTATAGATAGAATTTAGTTAATTGTTAACTATTGTAATCATACAGCACCAATGGTTCTTATTTATTGTTGTTGTTTTTATTACTTTATATATGAAACACTATATATGTTTATGTGTGTACATTACAATTACTTACATATTTATATAATTGATGTTTGGTTATATTTGTCCACCGTATGATATTTCTCAAAGCAGTCTTCCGTGTCAAGATATGATTTTGAATTACGTTTTCATACATCTGCATTGTTTTTCTTTCACCGGTACTTTTGCATAATACACCCAGACCTCGTATAACACGGTCATATGGTTCTACAAAAACGCTGTGGTATACGAGAATTACAAATATTATACAAAATTAGGGTTTGCGTTCCAAGAAAAAATCTAAATTAGTTGATACCCTTTATTTCTTAAATAAACAATCAAAAAATAAACATTTTCATATTTATCGAATTTTTTTTTTAATATGTAACAATAGATCGATCATTCATTCATCATCGCTATCACTTAAAATTCTACATGTTCGACTCTTTTTGAGATCGGTTGTATGTCATCATCAGAGGACTCTGTAGTATTTTTGGATTTAAGCTTTAAAAAATCTGTAATAAGCGATTGTCTACTTTTAGAATATTAATCTTTACGTATTTTGCTATAAGGGGCCAAGTTCTGTTGTAATCCCCTCTTGAACTTCAAACGTCTTACCGTCATAGGACCATTTTCTATAAAAAAATGTTCTAATTTATCAGCCAATCCCAAGCCATCATTTATTGTTTTTTATGTGAAACATTTAGCTACTTCGCTGCAACTGCTTTCTGAGTCATTAACTATGGTAGTTTCATCTAACATTTATTCTTCTAATTATTTTTTGTTCAACGTACGATCTTCCAATATTTCTCCGATATCTTGAATATCCATATCATGAAATCCTTCCCCACTAATACCACGACATATGCTAATTATTCTTTGGTATTCATCTTCTATTTGTGGTACAACATTTTCTCCAGGTACTACTTCTGGCCACAGCTTTTTTCAGTAAGAATTTAAAGTCGATTGATTTATTTTTTTAATGACTGCAGAGACCATATCGATACAATTTCGAATAGAATTTTTTTTTTCAAGCTTGTGTAACTGTTAAATTCTCATCTTGTCGTAGCGCGATCCAGCATAAATCAAACATGTTAATTAATTTTTAATTGTTGTATTTTTGCTGAAACTGTGTTATATATAAAACGTGTTGTACAAAAATATTCCACAATTCATCAACCGTGTTATATCAAAACAGTGTTATATAAAACCGTGTTATACGAGGCTTTGGTGTATAAGCATTTAATATATGGGAATAGTACCTATTTGACAAGCCACGACTAGTACACATCGTGACGATTTTTTGTCCCTCCATGTAAATACGTTCACTTATATGTTACAACTCACATATTTTTTTATTGCTTGTGTTAGACCTAATTGTACTAGTAAGTTGGCCATTATACAGAGTAATCCAATTCGAATTTCATATGTTGGCAGCACTGTAAATCAGACAGCTCTCAATAATCACGCGTGTTCAAAGTGTCAAATGCAGGGACGTCGTACCATCTTTTTCCAGGGAAGAGGGAGCAAAAATTGGTCGGTTTTTTTAATATTTTGATTTCATTCAAATTCATAGTATTTCATTAAACGACCTATATTACGAATGAAGCATATCTAAACCGAATTTTGACACCATTTTATTGACGTGAATTTTTGATTTCTGAGAAGTGATAATTGTTTTTGCGCCCTCATATTGACCAAAATTCGATTTGAATATAATTTGGCCAATAAAGTCATATCAGAAGTCCGTAGTAATATTGGTAATAACGAAATGCAGACAAATTATGGAGCAATATGCGAGATGCGACATCTGTCGCTTATTTTCCCCTGGAAGAAATATTATGGATTTGACCTAATAAAAGTTCTAAAACTATAATTAGTTTTATAACTTTCATTAGGTTTGGTTTGGGTTGGACAAAGAATGGACTTTACGCAACTGTCAAATAGGATTTCATAGACATTAAAGAGCAGCATAAAATTTCACTAGCGCCGATCAGGTAAATTATATTTTTGCCAGTAGAAATATACATATACACCCGCTAGATAAATAAATTATATTTTCATTGGTAAAATATATGTTTACAGGTAAAATTATATTACGATATAATTTCACTGAAATGACATTTAAAAAAATATTTTGGTTTTAGGTTTTTTTTTTACATTTTTTTAGGGATAACTTTTGGTTTAGAATCAGGGACGTCATTTCAGTTTTTCAGGAGGAGGGGGCAATTGGCCAGTTAGTGGTCGTTTTTTTAATATTTTGATTTCATTAAGATTCATAGTATTTCATGAAGGACTACTCTAATTTCAACCTAATTAAACCTCGCAACACTATAGACTTATAATATGGAAAAAATATTAAATATGTATATGACGATTGATTCGTTAACATCAACTTCGCGATTCGGAACTTAATGCTCTCAAAATATATTGTCTGAATATTTTGTTATAATTTTTTAACATTTCATTCATTGTCAAAAAATTCAGATCAATACAGGAAACTATGTTTGTGTCAGTTACTAACATGTTCTCATCTCCTTTAGAATTTGTAGATATTTCCTGATATTATTTTGAAATTAAATTAATTCCGGAAAATTCTGAATTTCATGAGATTATTTGAATAACGCATCGCTAGTTTTATGTAGTACGAGTACTATTGATTTTTACTTGCCAGGACCCGATTAAGACAACGATGTTTCATTCGATTTTAGTATCATTATGATTAATGTTGTTTCACTGAGAGTCTGTGTTGATTAAGATTTTAGTCGCATACTATTTAGTTATTTGGCTTCTTTGGATATATGTTGATGCTGCCAATGAGTTGCCCAGGATTCGAAACGAGACCAGATAGAATACGTTTTAAACAATCGGTAGTAAATTTCCTTTTCTAATGAGGGGTACCAATGGTATCTGTTGCTCGACGCTTTGATTTTTATTCAAACGTGCGCACGAAGGCGCTCGTATAGCGCGAGATTCTCGACGTGTTCCCTGACCCTGTCGTACGGCTCGCTACTAGCTCTCTCTATGCGAGCAGTGGCGGGCGGGAGGAGGCAATCTATCGATTTGTAAATTTGTCGTACGCCGCTGCGCTGAAATGCGTCAACGCCGTCGAATGCAACTACTCCAGGCTGTGGAATTTTCCGAACCCGTTCGCAGTCGCGGTAGGTAGCGAGGAGCGCACCAACCATCCACCTGAGCCGCGGCCAAAAATAATACAAAAAAACAACGAGTCGTTCGGTGTCGCGCCCGTGTGTGCGCGCGCGCGTACGTGTGTGCGTTTGTAAATGGTCATATCCTTGGCGATTCATGCGAATGCGTCACATTCTCGAGCCGCCATGATGTTCGACGAGACCCCGACGAAAAGGGAGTCGTCGCCGTCGTCGAGCAGTCACGCATTATTATTCTCCAGAACTACTGCGTCTCTCGCTCGTCCCCACCCTCCCTCGGTCAAGATGCGCAGTAGCAAAGGTACCGTTACTTGTGGACCTTTTCTGGAGCGTATTTTCTAAGCGAGTGCATGTCCCCCAATGTCGAATGGCAGGCGATTGACACCATTACTCATACGCGTATGTTTCGTTGTGGCGTTTTGTTCGATCTATGCAGCTCGAGTGAATATCCGAAAATGTTAAGATCACCTGTCATGTACGAAAGGCTCGACACTGTGTATCACTAGGTTATATAAATAAATTATTTTAAAATTTGAGCGTATTCGAAGTAATATGAAGTAGCCCGCAAGTTATTGATTTATCTGAAACATGTGCGACGGAGAGGGACGCCTTTGCATATATTTGCTAGATTGGATTAAACTCATAATGAAACTGTCATGAATTCATGATACACTAAAGGTCTCCGAAGTATTTGCTTTTATCACTTGCTATTTTGCTATCGTTATAATATAACCACGACTGTTGTGGTCACCTTTTCATGTAAATATTTTGATGCTGTTATTGCTGTTAAATAGAGCAAACTTGTACGAAGTTAAGAAGTGTGTAAATAGAAATAAAAATGCCATTGATCAGTGAGTAATGGGTGGGCCCAAGAGTCACTTAACCCTTTGAGGAGTATCGCCGTACATGTACGGTGGTCGTTCTTACACTGTTTTAAGATACCACAGATAGTTATATATTTACATATATAACTGTATAAATAATTAATAATAGACATTATGATTATATATTTTTTTATTTGAATTGATGTACATAATATCAATAAATTAAATACTACGAAATAAAGTAACATAACAAAAAGTATTTTGTAATAATTTTATAAAAAATATTGAAAGCCTCTGTACTTAAAATAAAAGTGTACAAATTATAAATTATTATATATATTATAGTATAAATTAACTCACTACTCAAAGGGTTAACAATTTTGAAAAAAAAAATTTAGAACTTCTATATTATTTCATTTTAATTTTATATTCTTATAATAGAAAATTTACGACGTAACCGCGCGTAAAACATAATTTAAGGCTTAAAAACGGCGATTTCCAGTAAAATGGATATCCTTGAAAATATTGTGGCAAAGTGGTGTCTAGGAAAATCTTCAACGTGCACAGCATAGCGTTGATGAAGGATTTACTAAAATTCTCAAAATTTAAAGAGCCTAAATCAATAAACTTCAATATTTTGTTGCGCTAAATAGCAATGCTTGTGGAAAAATTAAAATAATAGAAACAGGCATTTTAAATTCAGTTATGGAAAGCTCGCATTATGAAGATAAGAAAGAGGACATTGTTTGCACATAATATGGTTAATAAAACTTCATTAAAATACTAATATTTATTCAATTTTCAAGTTATAGTGATTTTTTTGTTCACCTGTACAAAATAATAATATGACAGAATCGCATCACAGATTACAGTAAAACAATCCAATAGTTATTAGGCAATCACTGTCAAAAAAGTGGAATACACAGCCATCAATTATCGAAAAGTACTCACTCAATGGATAAGTGAAAATTTATTTATTTATGACTCGTATTTTTCAAATCAGAACTTTAATACGGTTGTGGTCAGAGTTTATATTAAAAGATCAGAATATAAGCGGCCAGAATAAATATTGGATGGTCAGAATTTATTCATTTCATTTTATTTTTATCGCCGAAAAATGTCAAAGGTTAAATATAACTATAATAAGGAAAAAATATATATTGAAAATCAAATTCGAACGATTTCATAACAACCAGTATGTTGCAAATATGCAACATTATGAAAATAAAGAGTTTATGAAGCCATATAGAAATATCATAACAGTTTAGAGTTTAGTGCAAATTTATCAACACAATTAAAAGAAGGGTTATAGTTAATGTTGTAATTGCTGTAACGCTGAAGATTGGTACAACTGGTCGATCTGTCATTCGCATGTCGGCAGTTCATTATCAATGTGTTTTAAGGCCAACTTGTTTTCTTGGACTCGCAACATTGTCAGATGTCAACACTACAAGCCAAGCGTGCTCTCCGCGCCGCTCTGTCGTTATTCCCGCTTCGTTCGTTGCTCTGAATACCTAATAGATTCGTCGAGAGCTATTCATGGGGTGTTTAATATTCTAAACAACAGTTTTGGTGCGAGCTAGATATTTTATAAATTGTTATAATATGTTTTTTTAATTCACATGATCGTCCTATATTTTTATTCTAACAACTTGATATTTATTCTGACCTGGTTAATACTACTCTGACCATTTAGTTTATTGCCTTTATATATGAAAATTAAAATATATTTCATTTTACAACGAAAAAAGAAACGTCCTCATTTTCAAAATCTTCAAAAATATTAGTTTAACGTTATAAAGATTATCGTCTATTATCTTTAAAAAATATTACCAGATGTATAACTTATTTATATTTTCACTCAATGTATGAATGTACATATTTTATTGTGATTTATTCGTTACTCGAAAATTATGAGAATATGCAGTTCACATTATATTACTGTAAAAATAGATCGATAATGTATGTGCATAATGCGGTTTCCTCGAGTGTCCGCGTGCTTTGCACGCTTTAGACACCGCTACGTAGCCATCGCCATTTTGATTCGATCCATGACGATTTTTATGGTATTTGCGAGCTTAACAGTACTGGTTTAATTGATGGTGCTTTTATTTTTTTAATTTAAATCACCGGCAGCGACAATTTCTCAAGAACGTTCATTACTGTGCTGATCGATTCTTATTGGATTATATTCGTGACGTTTGTCAATAGTAGGCACGAAGCACCGGATTCTTCGTATATACATATATAGAATGATGCATTCCACCTAGCTAGGTGCACACTGTAAATATACACGCCTTCCCATGATCGTACCATGAAGTGGTAATGCGACCAGTTCTCGAGATTTTGTAGAATTCTCAACAATCGACCTTAGCCGGCTCGCGTACTAGACTGCATGCACACTCTCGGGCAATGAACGTTAGCGTAACTGCAGTGAAGATGGTTGTTGTTTATCCTTTCCTTTACCGATGAACTGTGGTGCTCTCGGAGAATAGCCCGCGGGGTTATTCGTCGCTTAGCGTTCGTCGATTAACCCTTTATGTCTGACAACATTCGATGTTATTTTCTACCTGTTTATTTAACTTGATTAAATATCTAAATTTAAATTGATGTATATTATTTCTGCGTCGATTCTTATCGATAATATATGCCTATTCTTACCATTGTTTTTCGTGATTGCGGTATTTTTAAACTATTTTTCTATTTTTATCAATTCGTTACTCCTAACCAACATATTAATACTTGACACAAAAGCCGTGGATAAGAGATAGTGGCGTATTTAAATACAGCATGAGATTGACGTCTGTGTTATCTTTAAATGCTCCATAATAAATTTATTATCATTGACAAATTGGGGATGTCGTAAACGAGCCGAGCTGTGGTTCATAAAAACAGCTTTATTATTATATGATGTGTTTGCAACGCTCTTTACCACATGTTATTGTTTTACATCCAATACTCATAATACAATTATTTAAAATTGTATTATACTACTGAGCAAATTAAACATTTTAAAAATTAAATTGAACAATTAGATTTTGGATGAAACGTTTAAACAGTGATGCAAAAATTAACAGATAATATTACTATTTCTTTACTATATAATATGTATTATTTCAAACAATTCAATAGAATATCATTGTTTTTAATTTATTATTCTCACTCAAATTTTAGTTATATGTTATTTATAGTACATATAGTCGTTTATCTTTCAAACGAAGTAATAAAGCTTTTAAGCTGTTTTTATATACTTGTTTAGACATACTATGTATTGACATGTTTATATTTTAAAGCCAAGTCTATTTTCCTCTTTAATTGTTTATCAATATTTACAACCAAAGGGTGAAAGGAAGCAAGAGTTTGGTAATCGAGTGGTTTTCTGGTGTTTTAAAATGAGCTTGCTAGCACATGGATAATTCATTGTTTACCTATTTCAATACTGTGAGTCCAAATTAACGTAAGCCCGTATATAGGTAGATTCCGATAAAAATATATTTTCAAACTACCTGAATTGAAAGTAATGATTATTATTACAATTCCTTATTGATTAACTTTTTTAACTTTATTTTTAAAACCAATAAATTTTTTGTAGAAAATTTAATACACATTAACATATAATACAGTCAAAATTTGAGAAGATGCACTACGCAGTTTTATACAAAGATTTGCATTAAAAGTTTATTTATTTTCCAGTAATTATTATTATGAGTGATATGAAAAAATATTATTATTAAAAACTATAATAAGTATGTTTTTAAAACATTGAATTCCGCGACGTAATCGCGATTAGTACAAAAACTTTTTTTAAATAAAAATAAATTTAGAATGCAATTTTATAATTTTTTTTTTGTATTTGCAGTGGTAAATCGGTCAACGTCAAACTGTAATAAAAAAATGTTTTAATAAAAGGTTGAGAGCTAATGACTTATTTAATAGGTCAAGATCATTTTAGTACCGTATATTTGCGGCACATTTTTAGAAAACCTTTAAGTTAAGTTAGGCATTGATGAATGTGCATAAGAAGGCAGACAATTGGTGACAGGGTGTAATAAACCAAAGGAGGATATCGATTTGTTTGTTCCAATTTAGTTAATATGATATTAGTAACATATTTATCTAAATGGCTCAATAAATACGTTACAGTAAAAATGCAATTTTATAAAGTTAAAATGACGAAGCGCACTGATTTGCGTTCACGGTATTCAATCTTATAATTTATTAAAGTAGGGTCTTATTCGAAAAAGTTTTTACAACCTGTAATTCTTTATTTTATTATTTTTTGCACTCAATAATGAAACAAATTCGATATTGCATACTTATTTTTACGGTTAAGTACAAGGCATTTACGGTTAATATTCATTAAATGAAGGAATTTGCACTTCTCTTTTAAACTCACTGTATTTTAGATTATATGTACGTTGTATATTTATTAAAAAAAAAACTGTTATAGGTCTTTAGCCGAATAATAAAGTTTGATCTTCTTCCATTACTTCTTCCCCAATGCTTCATGATTTCCTACATATGATTTTATATACTATTACAATACATATTGTTTTTTTTTATTTGGCTTCCCCGAGATAGATTCAAACTCATTCTTTCATCCTGTTATCACACACGAATTTTCCGTTTAATAGATGATGATTCATATAATATTTCCAATAACGAGTTCTCAATTTATATCGGATTATTCGAATACCACAACGCTTAACTACGCCGCAATTCTGACGTCGGGAAACCGAAGTAAATTATCAAATGGAGTAAAAGTGAAAGTCTCTGGAGTAATGAAGACACAACAAATAATATTTAATAAGTGTTATCAAAGTTTATGAAGAACCGTAAGGATTATTTAAAGCGTTTCTTGAATTTCGCTCTAGCAACTTCAAAATCTAAAGCTTTCAAACAACTTTTGTTTTGATGATAATAAAAAATATTTTAGTTCTTTGTACTTTAATTTTTGTTTAATTTTGTCCGTTACTTTTTTCTAGTTTATTTCATGCAGCTTATTAACAAAAACGTTGCATCATAAATTTTACCTCGGCATTATCTTAACGGAAATAGCAGTTTATTAGCAAAACTTTTCAATTTTTTATCTATATCTTGACATTTTATTTTAAGAAAATAGTAGTTTATAAGAAGGGGCGGGACGCACCTTCTGTTCAAGGGAAAGCTTGGCCTCTCCCTCACCCTACATACTCCCTCTCTCCCCTGTTCCCTTACCCATTAACCACCAGGCTCTCCACCCCTCCCGGGGATTGCCCCTCCACCCCCTCACAGTGCTCCGCCCTTGTTTATAAGTAAAAATTACCAAATTTTCACGCTAATATGTATTGTATTATAGATGTATTGTAAAGTTCATATTCTTATTATTTTTTATTTTAATAATAATATTGCGTCGTTGAGGGCGTTCTTTCCCCAGGCAATATGGTTTAACCTGAAATAAAACGCTATACATTATGTTCATTGTATTTGAAACTTTTCGCGATGATTTCAGCGAGTCGAAGGCAGTATGTTTTGTAACCTGGCTGTGACGTGTGACGTACCTCGTCACGATATTCAAGAGGGCCGGATATCGACCGGCTTTTGGGGTATATCGGGTGCTTTAGAAACGCCTAAACTTCATTCAATTTTCGCGCGTTTCGGCCAGTGTTGGAATTTGTCTAACCTCAAGGGAAAGTGATGCTCAACCTTTTTTTAAAAGTAGACTCGATTTTAATTCAAGAAGAATTTTTTTATAAAGGTGTGATTTTATGTTTGTGTTTAAATTCTCAACGGATTTATTCAACGCGTTATTTAGCTTTTTGTGATGTAAGGGCTTGCGTATCGCGCGTTTTCTCACTCACATCTCTGTGCCTACATTTCGTCCATCGATGTTGGGGTCATCATCTGGGGCGTAATTTATTCTGTTTGGAGGGGGCAAAATATTATAATTCATAGTATTTTTCTGGTCAAATTCAGGGGGGGGGGCAAAATCCTTATCTGCCCCCCCCCCACATGACGTCTCTGGTTTGCACAATCGAGTGTGCCAACGACATCCATGTTGAGATCTAATATAGTTTTATGTTAAAGTATCATTTTTTTTAAATAACTACGTAGTAGTACATATATTTTCACCCTTTACATTGCTATTACATATTTGTGAGAATGGTAGTTTCAGTTACCATTTAGACTAAAAAGATCAATAACCGCAGATTATTTCAATTGAATAGTTATTTAATTTATCTCATGCCGCGCTACTTCCGACTTGTGCCGCAACGAAGACATCGAACCCTAATCGTTCCTACCGCTACGAAGATGAAGCGAACGAGATGCTCTTTTTTGTCGTCGTTGGAAACGGACATACATGCATATGAATTAATTCGTCTTGGCCGCTTTCTATTTTGTTATCGGCGCTGCATTCGCACGTGTCCCAGTTCGCTGCTCGCAGATTCCGGAGCGCACCGCGGTCGATACGCAGTCGTCGGCGCCGATTGTCTAAAAGCGAACCGCGAAAGGCTTCGGTCGCGTATGCAAATCCCCCGTCGTCGTCGGATGTGTGTACACGAGAACGCGCTAACGATCCCGCGGGCGACGAAACAGAGCCGGTGCCGTGGAGGGGGCGTCGGGCGACTCCGTCTATGCGCGCACTCGGCGTAATCGCCGCACACCTTGACCCCCCGGAGGCGACCAATATGTGTACGAATCTGGGAGCCGTGCACATAGCGCCGCCGCCGCTTCTGCCGCTCGTTCGTCGGCTCGCCGTATCGCCGTGTCGCCCCCCTTTGGCGGATTTTTTACACTGCGGCGGCGTTGTCGTCTCTCGCTTTAACCCTCTGCGCGCCGCTCCCGCGAGACCGCGCCTCCAGATGTTCCGCTCGACAGGTACCCCGCAGCCGCCGTGTCGATATTTCGCATAGCCGCGATCGACCGCCGACCCCCTCCGTCCTTCCGTCCGTCCGTCCGTCTGTTTGTTTCTCTCGCTTTGTTCGTTTCGTTCGTTCCTCTCGCGCCGGTTGATCGTTTGTTAACCTTTTGCGCGCGGGGTCGGGCTACCCGAGAGCGCGCCGCCGAACGCTCGTTTCGTCTCGCTGCGATCGTCGCTTTCGGTATTGGAGCAGATCAATTATCTCCTGCCCTATTCTGTTCGACGACGAAAATCGAATCAAATCCACCGCGGCCGTCCTGATACGAAAGAAAGAGAGAGATGCGTAACCATTCGGATGGCGCTCGACGTCACAAGGACGACTTTGCTTCTTTCGTATGCGAAAGCTTCTAAAGCTCTTTTATATTAATAATCAGTATTGTAATGTCTTAGAATGCAGCCTACTTTAATTGTGTCACTTGACAGCTGACTCTTGAAAAAGTCAGTCAAAAGTAAAAAAATAAAAGTCATGATATATTTGTCATAAATGCAAATGGCAAGTCAGAACTGTCAGCTGTCAAGTGACATCTAATACATCTAACGCCATCTATCAATGAAAACGGCAATGACTTCGTTGCATACCGAAATAAAAATTATACACCAAAAATATAACAGTTTTTGCTTCTGTACTTTAAAATACTTTTTGGTACTGTACTATAGGTATAGATATAATGAATAAATTCTATTTGTTTTGAAATGACCGAATATGTCACAAACTACTTAATATCAGAATACTAACGACAAACTCAACAATTGTCGCTTAATTGATAATCCAGATATTCGTAGGTTTAATCCCGGTGCCAATCGAACTTTTAATTATGATGTTGCTACTCGTTGAGCCCTATCCTGTCACACCGCATTAAGCTTCAACTTACCGACTTAAAAAAAAAACAAATTTAAAATTATTTTTATTAATCAATGCATGTATTCCTTTAATTAAATTCTTTCGATGACTTTTTGGTACACTTCGAGCATTATCTTGGCTACAACTTGACGGATGTTGGTTTTTAGGTGCTCCAATATTTCGGGTTTGTCGGCGTAGATACGGCTCTTAGCGTAACTCCACAAAAAATCCAAGGGCGTTAAATCGCATCTTGGCGGCTAGGTGATGTCACAAAAAGACCCGTGGTTTTTGTTGAAACCATGGATCTTCTACACCGATATCTTCGATATCGTGCCTGAAATAATCAGTTATCGTGCACCTATAGCTCTCACCGTTGACTTACAGTCATACCTTCATCGTTTTTAAAAAGTAAGGCCCAATGACGCCGCCTGATCACAATGCGCATCAAAGAGGCACTTTTGAGCTTGTAATGCTCTCGTGAATTCCGTGAGTCTTTTCCTCGCCCCAAATGCGGTAATTTCGCTTATTAACATACCCAGAAAGGTGGAAATGTGCCTCAACATTAGAAAAGCTTTTTTTTTTAAAAATCAGCATCAATTTCTTGCTACTTTAACACCTAATCTGCGTAAATTCTTTCCCGTCGTTTCAGATATTGTGTTATCTGAATTTTATACGGTTGTAAGTGCAAGTCCTGATGCAGTATGTGCCAAAGAGAGCCATAAGAACAGCCCAAAAGATGCGACCGCCGACGAATTGACAATTCCGGGTCTTCGGCCACACTTTCACTTACAGCAGCAATATTCTCGACTTAAAGGGCCCCGCGATGATGCACAGGCCTTACACTATCTCCAACGCATCCAGTCGCTTAAAAATGTTTCACTACGTTGCGAATTGCTCGCTCAGTAGGACAATGAAATTGACCATAATCTTCCCGTAAATGTCAATACACATTTAACGCGTTGAGTGGTGGTTAAACGATCCACTTCGTAAATGTGTTGTTGCAAACTACATTTGACACTTGGAACACGCGTGATTATTAACAGCTGATTGATTTACTGCTAATATAGGAAACACAAATTGGATCAACCTGTAGATAGTATGTAAAATTATCACAACTTCCTGCTGCTCTAACATCCAATCTGCATTATTTATTTGCTGCCCATGGTCTATGGGCTTCAATTGTTTTGTTATCTGAATTTTATACGGGTGTGTGTACAAGTCTAGATGCAAAATGCGCCAAAGGGAGACATAAGAAAAGTCCAAAAGCTGCGAACGCCGACGAATCGACAATTCCGGCTCGGTAACACTAACTTACAGCAGCAATATTCTCGGTTGAACGGGTGTCTATGATGCACATGCCTTAGCCTATCTGCAACGCTTCCAGTCTCTTCATTTTTTTCACTACTTTGCGAATTGTTCACTCAGTAGGACGATGAAGTCTATGATGCACAGGCCTTAGCCTATCTGCAACGCTTCCAGTCTCATCATTTTTTTTCACTACGTTGCGAATTGTTCGCTCAGTATGATGATGAAGTTGACCATAATCTCCCCTTAAATTTTGATACACGGTTCGTACAGAATTATTATTTCTATATAACAATTGAACCATTTTAACGCGTTAAGCGATCTATTACGTAATTGTGTTGTTGCAAACTTGACACTTTGAACATGCGTGATTTTTGACAGCTGTCTGATTTACAGTGCTGCTAACATAGGAAACTTGAATTGGATCAAACTGTATAACTAGAGGCTATGGATCCGAATGTTGAACGGTTCAATAAAATGGAACGGCAAATAAATGAACTTTTAAGATGTTATCGTGAAATATCAGGTCGTTCTGTAAGTCTGCGTTTTTTAAGGTGTTTAATTAATTGAGTGGTTAAATTATATATTCAACTTGTTCCCCACACGTTCAATATTTTTATATCTGATTCGATAAATAATATATTTTTTGTAGCAATAAATTATTTGTCGTCATTTTTTATATCCGTTTTTGTAAAATATTTTTTTCCATTTGAAAACTGTTGCAGGGATCCAAATATCTGAGAATGTCTGAAGAATGCGTTGGGTGAGATAGGAGTTTCAAAGAAAATCCATTGATTTTTTCTATTGTATTCTTGGATACATAAGGGCGAGTGCTGTCTTTGTGTAAAATTATCATTCTTTAATTTATAAGGGAAGGTATTTTTTATATTCTGAGTCGCTTTTAAACGAATTAGCTGATTATTGTAACTATTGGCAGCTGTCTGATTTACAATGTTGTCAACATAGAAAACTTGAATTGTATCTTCTTGTACAAAGTTTGATTTTGAATTTTCTACATGTGTTCAGGTGTTCTTGTAGTTCGGAGATAACAACTGCTACAGCGCTTTTTTTTTTGCTAGAACAACACCTTTCGATAGAATTTCAGAGCGCTTTCCTTACAAAGTTGGTATTGTCCTGTTGTGGTTTGATTTTTCATGTTTTAAGGCAAAAGTGTGTGACTTTGCAGTAAGATAGAAGACGGAAAAACTGGTAATAGTTTATTTTTAGAAATATATATAAATATTTATATATAGATAACTACATATGTATACATATATAGGCAGTAAAGTTAAAAAATGCATGTATTTTAAGTCCAGTGGCAATCGTTCATTCATGTGTAGTTGCTGTTTTTAGTGTTCTCATGATGATCTGATTGCTTTGCTGGTTTGACGAGTCGCTGATAATTGCGAATCAATCGCGCTGTCTTCAAAAACACCCTTATTCATTGACGCCCATCAGAGAGAGAGCGGCTCCATGTGGCCAAAGGGTCCGAAGAACAATAGCGAGGTCGAACGTATTGTCTCAGGCGCATATTTTTTCTTGCAAGGGTTTGGTTTTATGGTGTTGTAATTGGTAATTATTAATAGCTTTTGTAAGTTTGTGGTTACTGTGCAATATTGGGTGTCTATATAATTTTTAATATACCAGTTCTATCTTTTGTTGTTTAAAGCCACTTATCATTCGCGTGAAGTCTACACTCATCACTCTGGTATCTTTAAATTTATCATTGCGACATCCGACAGATCCTTAGATTAATATGTATTTATTTAAAATCCCAAAAAATAATCACTACCTTTTTTAAAGGTAATAAATAGTGATTTGTTCCATTAGTTGACCGTTGTTTTTTAACTACCTACTCTATCTGACTATGGTGAACATAAAAATATCAAAGCAGCAGCAGGTTTAATGTCAATCCATCTCTCATAAATTTTTGACACACTAACTCATCACTCAAAATGTTTTGAATCAATTGCAAAATAAGTACATACATTTTACTTTGATTCGCCAATCTGTCTTTACCGTATCGTGAATCAAATCGATGTTTTCTTTAGCGTTAGCAGTTGCAGGCCTTTCACTGCGATGACCGTCTGCAATGCTTTCCCTCTCATTTTTAAATTCAGCTGCTCACCTTTTGACCATTGTGTATGAAGGACAAGATGTTCTTAAGTATTTGCCATGTCTTACCTCGCTGTAAAGCCTTTTTATGCATGTATTTGATCACTGCACTTTGTTGGATTTGCTCCATTTTTAAAAAGTCATAAATGAAAAACGATGGATGATCAAAATTGACCAAAATTATATTTCAATAACCTTGAATTTAGTTGGCCCTTAATATTCTATAACACTTATTAAGTAATCGTATATATTGACAATTACTGCTAAATATCTGATGCCAGCTGATTAGAGTTAGATATGGTTTCGAGTATCTGTCATACTCAACATAAAAATGTAACAACTCAGATTTTAGTATTATTATTTTTGTACCATTCATCATCGTTTAGAATGACACTGTTCACGAAGAACCGTGAAAAGACAGTGATATAATAAAGGGAAAAATCAAATATAAATTTCACCTTCACAACGATGACTTACGCGGTATCCTTGAATAACAAATAATTTGGCTGCTTATTCCAGATAATATTACGCCAACAAATATATAAAAACTTAATTTTTACGATAGCTTTTTGTTTCCTTTCTGGATCTTCCAATTTTACACCTATATAAGATTATCGAAAATTTTAAAGCTGTGAATTTTATTATAATGCTGCTAGGTTTCATTAGATATGTTTTTTTACTACTCGGTTTCGTTTATCTTGTTTAATTGGTAAATTATCAATTATGTCACGTTTAACACGTGTCAAATTTGGTTAATATTTACCATTCTTTCTTTATGGCTTTAAAATGAATATGTTTATCACAGGCAAATCAACTCAATTGTCCAATTTATGCACACGTCTAGTCTTATCTAGTCAAATAATCTACTCCTTTTCACTTTATCTTATCTGAAACGTTATCAGAACAGTTTGAGTATCTAGATATTTGGTTGTCTGATTATCGTAAAAACGAGTTATAAAAAAAGATTTTTTTCTTGGGAATAGACAAAAATCGAAAAATTGGTCGCTGCAACGACTATTCGGTAAGAAATATATGTACTTGTATATCTACCACATTCTTGTGTGTGTCTGTGTGGTCAATAGTGGGTTCAATCTGCATTCACCCGTTTTCCCGGCAGCCTAGCCAGAGCACACGCTCATAAAATCGATTGAAGCTCGCAAATTATCCCGCCCCGCTCAATCCCGGCGTTGTGTGTAACGCCGACTTCACTACTTCTGGGGTAGCTGACTTTTATTTCAGTAAACTCGACGCGTTTGTGTGGACGGTTTGCTCCACTCGATTTTGATGTCTCCCGAGTGCTAGGGCCGTTATTATCCAAACGATGGTGGTAAGCTTTCTCGCATCAGGCCCTTGACCTTACAAGCGCCGTATATTCGCGTTGAGCACTAAAACGCTAGAAAATACATCAAATTGAAAATGATATTTAAAATAAACATTATCCTCAAAATAGATTAATTATAATATATTTTAAAATGTATTTCATATTTTTTTATTAATTCTTCATACTTTTTGATAACCCGTTAAACGCTACACCATAACTAAACGTATAAAACGAAGCTCATTTTACGACCTCGTTAAACCCGAATCGTGCAATCCCGGTACCGTTTAAATAGAAGTAAATATTACGTTGCATAGCTTTGTCATTTTTCTCACGACAATATGCTTCGATTTAAAAAATTATAATTTTGTGGTGAAAATCTTATGTAATCATTCTTTAAATCGTGTCTGTCCTATTTGCTTGATTTTCTAGATAAATTTAATGTAAAAGCCGATGAGTGCTTTCGTGTTAGACGACGTAGTAGCTGCTAGCATGTGGATATTGATCGGTCAAATTATACGGAGTCGTCTAGTTCCGGCAGTTTGATGCGTGGATCTTATAAATTCTCACAAAACGCTAGTATTTAGTAGATTGTATGTTTTGAATTCCAGTTCAAATCTGAAACCCTAAATTTAGGTCACTGCGTGATATTGATGGAACTGTAGTTTTTTTTATATATAAATACCTATACAACACCGCGGAAGTGAACATAGAATAACGGTTAAAATAACAAAGGCGAACTGAGATACATTTCGCAATCGGTGAAATATGAAAAACTTTCATCGCAGTAACATTTGCGTTTTAGTAAATGTGATACGATTCGTGCGTAGTTATTCGCCGTTAATCTCGGGAATTACAAGCTTCCCGCTGATTATAGAACGTAAAATATCCGATAACTTGTTACGTTAATATCGAGTTCATCCTTACAACTCGATCAACAAAAATAGAACTCCAATAAAAACTAGTTTGGACTCTTGTTTCATTGTTTGCTTCGGAGTTTGAAAAAAATATGTATTTTTACCCCCCGATTTAATGTCACATTTTAAGCAACGTTTTACTGCCACGTGGATTCCGAAATGAATTCATATTGTACACAATAAGTTCTAAACGCCGGCTTACACAACCCCATTCGAGCAGGGTTGAACTTTTTTCTTTCCGAAGAAACAACGAGACCGGCTATTTTAAACTAAAAACACGAGGGCGTCGTTCATGTGTGAATCAGATAATCTATTTATATTTTTTTGTGCCGGCTATACCTGTCGTTAAAAATATTGTGCTTTCTGTTGAAGCCAGCTAAATAGTCTTCCGCAATTCTCTTTCCTGTTTTTCTATAAATAATCTTAAATACAACGAAGAAGTACTATTTTACTTTCACTATTTCTTTATTGTATTTATTTTGTAAGATGTGTACAAATTAGTATTAGTAATTTTACCGCTTTCGAGCTTTTCGTTTTTTCTCATATTATGCAAACGATTAGAGACGGTTTGTTGTGTTACTTTTATCTATTCTGCAAGTAAAGGTCACAGCAGATAACCGACATTGAAATTACCGTATTTTACGCCAATATTGTTCTATGTGTTTATTTATAAATTTTAATAATTAAAACAGTGTCGAATTTAAAAACAGTCAATTTACTGACGGCTTATGAAGTTATGCATTACCATGGTATTTATGTATTGCATAATGCATATTACAGTAGACTAAATTATGTGTTATAATGCGACAAATTCAAAAAGAAGTGTTGCGAATTCGTTAACTGAAATACGTTTTGTAAAATTACATATGTTTTATTTTTCTGTCTTAATTATTCGACATTTTAATGAAAATCTGTTAATGGCAGATAATTCGTTCAATTCTTTAAAACATAATGATAAAAATCTATCAAAATATAGTGTAAAATATTTTTCACTACTCTTCCGTATTATTTATTTATATGAATAACTTTTTGTTATTCATATAAATAAATAATCCGTACTCTGATGATCAAATTAACTTATATTAGCACAAAGTACATGACTTTAACTAAGAGTTTGACTAAAGGATCGATCGGAATTATAATTATTTATAATGAATTGGTGATTCCTATCCCGAGCCAAAACCACTATCCCGGGATATAGGGACTACAATTTGACTATCCCGGGAGTAAAAAAATTTGAGAATTTATATTTTATATTTGTATAGTATAATTATACTAAATAACAAAAATAATCAAAATGACTAATACAATTTATTGTATGTAATATATTTTTTTTTAATCTTAAGATACAAAATTTGTTTCAAAATATTATTTATACGATTGACAAATCGTAATGCAAAAATCAACAATTCATAAATAAATTGAATGTTATTTATTATCACAAGGAAGTTATCTTTTATGATTAATGTTTTTCGTTCTCTAAATTAATTTTATTATTAAATTTGACGTTATTATAATTGTGTTATTCATAAATGAATGATATTTATTAGCTGTGACCATCCGGCGATCCTGCACGTGACAAGTGCAGGTGTATCGAATATGTATTTGATTGTTTTTGATAAATCAAAATGACCAATACAATTTAATATGTGTAAGACATTTAATTTTAATCTTTAGATTTACAAAAGAGTTCAAAATATTTTAAGATTGACAAATCATAATGTAATTTTTTTTAATTATAGGCCCGAAATATTTTTTATTACTAATGAGCTTTTTTACAAATTAATGTAAATTAACACGTTATAGTTGCGTTTTTACAATTAAATGTTATTTATTACCTGTAGCTCTCCAGCGATCCTGCACGTGACAAGTGCAGGTGTATTCTTGATAAAAAAAAAACAATCCTAAAATTTTCAGGATTATGTTTACTAATATCGATATTTATAGATAGTATTTGGAACTAAATGAAAAGTATGTCATTTTAAATGTACCAAATGTATGTGTAGTGTTTACATAAAGCAATTTTACGTCAATCTCCTGTTAAATTTAGTTTTATGTTTTGGAATTCTACTTTCACGGACATTAGTCGCACTATGTGTATCGGCATGCTTACTCAGCTTGTTGTTTATATGAATTTATCTGCTAATACTTTGTGTCAAGGTTATGTCATAAATATAAACTGAATATTAATTAATAACTTAATCAAGTTCTTACACACGCTTAAAAAACGTTGACCGACACGACGTCATGCTAGGTAGGAGGAAGTAGGTAACAAACGTTATATCTCGCGTCTCACCTTACGCTTTTTTTCAAGTCGCAATTACCCATGCGGTCCCATCCATAGTGCGAAATTGCTCATGCGGTCCATGAGCCAAAATGAGTTTGACATGCTTGGGTTACAGTATAGTCTAATTATAGCCGCGGCTGCTTAAACGTAGTATTGTGTGTGCGACACGATCGGTTCCCGATCTAGTCTCGAATTTTAACCACTGCCGCATCGGTTGTCAGTGACGACACGCTGCGCGTCAACGAATAGTTACGATGGAGTCGCGATCTCCAGCTGTTACATATTGTGGCCAGGGCAAAAGTGCAGTATGCATATTGGCAGTTGTTTACGCGACTGCCGAATGCGTCACCACGATGCGACAAATCTGCGCACCTTGAATGGTTAGCAATATTAAAGCCGGATCACATTATCCGATGATCCGATATCCGATGTCTTATTGCTGCAAAATTTCTAGTTCTTATACTATATGGTAGCTAAGTGCTTCATCACTAAAGATTCCATCAGCGTATAAAAAATATTTACAGTTAAGCTTTCAAGATGTTGTGATTTGTTCTCCGCTATTTTGATCAATTAAAGAAATGGAGGATTTTCTATAATTACTTTGTGCGCAGTTTCCTCGAATGTGCATCTTTCGCTCAGTTGCCAAACAATGCAACCAACTCCCTCGTGATAGAGAAAGAGGGTATCTATACAAGGGAATACAAATTATTTCCCACGAAATCTGCAATGTATGCTGGGTTATGATTTTTTCAAGTCGCATTGGCGCGTAAATTAGAAGCTAACCGCTAAAAAATTTACACGACCTACATATTCCAGAAAAATACATATTTGGATGCCACATATTACTGGCGCGTATTATTAAAAGTACCGTTTGCCAGAACTGAAGTATTAGATAAATCTATGAAAAGCACAACTGTGCCTTGTTCTCAATCGGAAACATGTAATAGACTGCACAATTTTTATTGTATGAGTCCATGAATTGCTTATTACGTGAAATAGGCAAAAAATTGCATAATTCATGGAAAATGCAAGCCCGTTGCTTCATTCATGAATTAGGCAAATTATCTGGAGAATGCATGTATTGGGTAGGAATTGTTTCATTTATTTCGTGAAATGCGTAAAGTAGACAGTAGCGCACTGGTGGGGTTTTTCATAACTAGGCTAAATATCATTTCATTATATAAAAATAAATTAATCATTAACTACAGTGATGTTTATCTTCATTTAGAATGACAAAAAAGTATAGAACTATAAATATAACATACAAATTTTATTAACAGTGAGCATTCCATGATTCGTTACATGGGGTGTTCACTGTTCTGACCAACGGTTACATGAAAAACTTTATAGTCAATATTATTTTATTTCATTAAATTACAATATGTCTCCCAAACTCTCGGCATCAATTACATAAACAGATAAGGACCACTATTTTAACGGCAGTACTATTCATATACTTCACAGGAACAACAAATTTTAACCTCTCATTAAACGTGACGTATCGCAACTGCCGAAAATGACATTTGACTTAGTTCAAAAAACATTGGCTTATTAATGCATGCATATAATTTGACTAATTTACTTTTTCGCACTTTTCATAAATTAGGCAAATTTTTGCTCATTTCACGCAACAGGCAATTTCATAGATTCGGCGTAACATATACATTTATATACGACGTAACTTTCGTCGCTACTATTCGCCACTTAATCATTGCTGCTAATTATCGGACACGCTTTGTTATCATTTTTTCAACAAACGCCTGTTGATCGTAATAATTCGTAGCTACCAATTGGTTGAAAGTATCTTAGTGTGGCAATTCAGTCGCCTTATAAATACTCATCATTGCTGTAGCCACTTCCGTTTTGTTCGCCTCAATCATGTTGGGAAAATCAGTTTTGAAGTAGTAATAAACTGAAGCTTGAAAAAGAGTAGCAACAAGTAGTAGCGACTGAACCAAGTTTTATGAGATTTATGACAATGACGCGTTTGTGGGCGTTCACTGCGTGCTAATAGCAAAGAATACATCTTACATCTATCCCTTCAAATATAATAAGAAACGAGATTGTAATTTGGACTGAGTGGTAGCGTTTTAGACCACAAAACCGCTGACATACCAAAACTTTGTTATATACACGCCTTGTTAAAATCTCTCCCTCGTATAATTTTTATGTTACTGACACACGTCATTTTTGGTATTTTATCTGGAACAATTGCTGCCTATGACATTCAATACATGTTTTTCTAAGTACAGTATGTAATAGTGAATTATCTGAAAAGCAGAATGTTAAACATTACATGTTTATACTTTATAGTTTATACCAATATATTTTTCCGACTTAGGTATTAACAAATGCGTAATTTAATTTAAAATTAACTGTATATATATTCGAGTTAAATGATAGAACGTGTATGAATGTGTCATGTTGTAAATATGTTGCTCTATGTTTTATAATATATCATTATATATCAATTGCGATGTAGATTTTTGAATGTCCATGTTGTTTTTGCAGCAAAGGATAAAACCGTATCCTTGGTTTGGTTGGTTTATTCTCATATGCAAGTTTTTTTATAGGAATTGCCCAGGGCCACTCTTTTTGACTTTTGAAGTTTAAATAATTGAGTTGTTAGTGCGTAGTGCGGTCCATAGAATCCGCAACATTTGACGTCAACACATCTTAAAGAAGGTCACTATGTTTCGATATTTTGCTTTCTTGGTCCAAAATTCCACGGACGAATTTTTCTCTTTCTTTTCATTGCATATTTTTTTTAATCTTCAGTTGTAATTAGACTGGCCTGAGCCAAATGTGTTACAACTGGAGTAAGCACAATCAACACTAACAAGTGGTGAAAGACCAGACTTAAATCAGTGATATCTATTTAACATTCAGTTTTTGAAAATAGTTAAATAGTAAGCACGTATTTCAGAGATGTTGAGTTGTGGCCTCCGTTTAATGACAAAAAATACACTTTTACCTAATCAGAAAATAATAGGAGAAATCTGTCCTTCAAAAATAATGATACAGAACTGAATATTTTATGAAGTTCATACGAAAAGAAATGTAACAGCTGCTGCAAAAAATTGTTGTGCAATTTATGGGATGTTAGACAATGCCCGAGATAGTTTAAAAAAATATTCTGGTATTCATTTTATGGATGAGCCTTGAAGTGGACCACATAGCTTGGGGGATAAAATACATAGTCATACGCGCTGAAAGTATTAACACGTACTATTTTGTGAAAAATACCAATTACACACATTTCTATAAAATTTAAGAAAAACAATGGCTATCTCACTCAGAAAGGGCGATTCCAACTATTAAATCCGGACTGCAACCTATAAATGATTTTTTATGTATGATAAGATTCCAAAGGAATTATTTATTTTAAAGTGTTAAAACAATGTAAAACAGTGATGGCATAACTGTATAGTAAACATTTAACTCAATTGAGTAAAAAGAGACGATCTCAAGTGACTAGACAAAAAAATAATCTCCAACATAACATTATGTTATATTGACTCAGGATAAAACCTGTCTCCTTGGCTGGGAATTAAACAGGGAATTATTTTGAGATATGTGCATTAAAATTAGTACTATGTTCCATAAAACGAATCGTTTGTGCATTTATGTAATCTTCCGATTTTTTCTTCGAAAAAGGATTCGTTGCACAGTTATTCATAAAATGTTCACTGTTCTGACTAATGTTCGCTCGCACCTAATCAGTCAAACAATAATGCACAAACAATTCGTTTTATGGAACAATTATTTTATATATTGCACATTTAAATTATCCTTGTTATATTGCAACCCCCCCGTATTCACTGGGCTTGGCTTCTTCTGACTACTACTTGTTTCTTTCAATGGAACTATTTGTTTATGAAACATGTTCAATTAACTAGAATAAGTGAAATCGGCTCTTCTTGATTATTTTCATTCTAAACTTAATAGCACTTCACAAGAAGAAGGTTATATAAAACGATGTATATTATACAGAAAAAAATCTAAAATTCCGAAAAATGTTAGCTGAGTTTTATTGATAAAAACGTCATTACTTCCATGTACCCCCAATATTAATTATATGCCATTTAATACAAGTAAGGCCAATTTTTAACAATAGCGCATTTTTATAAATAAAAATACGAGTCTGCTTCAGGGATTGAACCAGCGCCCTCTGCATTATCAGTTTAGCGCTTTAGACTATGCTATTCCGTTTAATTAGCCATTTCAACACGCATTTTTTACTAAGTAAATATACCTAGCTATTTATCTTTTCATTGACTTTTACGCATATGTGAAGGAATTGATACACGTGTGTTCTCTTTGATCGGTCATTATTTATTCAATACGCAGTTATGCAATGCGTTAGTAGAAACTAAATTTGATCCACATGCTAGTTGCATATTCTAAAATATTTTCTTTCAACGAATTGCGTCGGAATTGTTTCGAAAGTTCAAAGAATTCCGCGAAAATTGCTCTTACTAGAAATTGTTCCTCTTTTGTAAAAAGCATTTAATGAAAGAATATCAAAAGAAAACCATTGACTTATACGTGCTTACTGTGACCACTGTAATACTACTTTACTGCTTGTGTTTTGATCCGATATCGCTCGAATTTGGCCGAGCACGGTGCAAAGTAAACACACTGAATATTTGCAACGTTCTAGAGATAAAGCTAAAATCTACTAAGCAAAACATATGTTTTTCATTCGAATCCTCCAGCGCCTACTAAAAAAAATCCTTAAGTGTTATTAAACGTCATACTGACAGTTTGCCATGTGGTATTTTAAGAGTCACATAAATGTCACCTCATTGGTTTTCAATGTTTTTAATTTGTAGACATGTATGATATTCTATTTTTGCTGAAAAGCGTGTCATAATACAAAATAATCTTATATGATCATACTTCTAAATGATGTTACACATAGAAAAATATTTCATTAAATGATACAGAAATATTGTATTACTTTCATCTCCTCTAGAGCAAAAAAAATATATTAAATAATAAGTTTTTTACATATAATGCCATTTGAATACATATTATTAACACGTTATGTTAGATTGTACAATATTCACTTCATGCTGACGACGTGTAATTTGGTTTCAATAAAATAAAATAGGGCTTAGGTGAGAACTCTGTGGCGCTTCACTACTTGCAGAAAAATAATCAGAATTTGTATATTATTAAAAGGTCAGAATATAAGCGGGCACAATAAAATTTAAATTATATAGTGCTGTTATTGCTGTAACGTTAAAGATTGATACAACTGGTCGATCTGTCATTTTCATTATTCATTATCATTATCAATGTGTTTTAGAGCCAATTTGTTTGGCTGGGCTCGCAACATTGTCACCATAACAACCCAACTGTCCTCTCCGCCGCCGCTCTGTCTTTATTCCCGCTTTGTTCTTCGCTCTGAATACCTTTGCGCCTTACGTACAATTAAATAGATTCTCTGAGAGTTATTCATGTGGTGTTCAATGTTCTGACCAATACTCGCTCGCGTCTTAACTTGTCCAACAGTTTTAGTGCGAGCAAGATATTTGTAAAATAAATAATTTATTGCTTATTTATATTTTTAACCCTTTGGCTACCGAAATCCGATATATCGGCTTTGGCTACACTAGCGAGAACTGCCGGATCCGACGGCTCCGAAATCGAAGTATCCAATACATTTTCAACCGTCTGTAGGGTAATTGCTTAAGGGGTATATAACATTTTTTCAAATATATGTTATAACTATATTATAATCATTATTTTTTTTTAAATTTCATTATTATTTTTATTTATATATATATATATATATATATATATATATATATATATATATATATATATATATATATATATATATATATATATATATATATATATATATATATATTTATATATATGTATATGTGTATGTATGTATGTATATATATATATATATATATATATATATATATATATATATATTTATATATATGTATATGTGTATGTATGTATGTATGTATATATATATATATATATATATATATATATATATATATATATATATATATATATATATATATATATTTATGTATATATATATATATATATATATATATATATATATATATATATAAATATGTATATATGTATATATGTATACAGTAGGTTCTCGAGTTACGCGGTTTCTACTTACGCGGATTCGTAGTTACGCGGTTAAAAATTTCGAAAATTTAAAATTTGTTATAATATCCTGGTTCCTGGTTGATAATGCACCGTGTGATCACGAACATATCAAAATAGCATTTTTGCCCCCAAATACGACCTCTATAATATTATACAACCTATGGATCAAGGTATAATACAAAGCTTTAAAAAATATTACTTAAGGACAATTTTTAGAAATGCCATAAAGGTAACTGAAGGGCAAACAGTATATCACTGACACAGTTTTTGAAAGAACACAATATTTATGAAGCTGTTAAAAATATTGGTGTTGCCTGGAATGAAATTGTAAAGTCTACCATGAAAAACGTTTGGAAGAAGCTTACTCCTCAATTTTTTGAAGTTGTTGAAGACCCCATGCAGGAAGATAACATAATTAATGATCTTGTTGAAATGACAAACCAATTAAATTTAAATCTAAATGAAAATGATTTGATTGAATTGTTAGAAAATCATAGAGTGGAATTAAACAATGAAGATTTAATAGAACTTGAAGAATATAGAAACAACGGCGGTGATTCGGAGGAGGAGGTCAAAGAAACAAAAGAATTTGAGTACAAAAAATGAAAGAATGCCTCAATTTGATAGACCAAGGAATGGCTGGATTAAAAGCACAAGATCCCGACATTGATCGGTTTGAGAAAGCCAATAAAGCAGTTCAGGACGCTATTTCCTGTTATAAAAATATCTATTATGAGAAAAAAAGATCTAGTGTACAATCTTCACTGGATAAGTACGATTTCTTATTAGATAAAAGAAATCCAACACATAAAGATATTGAAATGGAATAGTATAGACATTATGACATGATATTTTAATGAATATGTATGTATAAATATTATTTTTATGTTTCTCATTTTATTTTGTAAAAAAAGTTAAGATTATAATGTATGTAGACATTTTACACATAGAATAAATTTTTATATTGCTTTTATTTTCATTTTAACCTAATGTATACATACAAGAAGACGGCATTTAGTTTTTTTAAGTATCGTTCGAATGATTGGGGGAATGTATTAATATTTAATACATATCGGATGAGTATTCCTCTACTTACGCGATTTTCGACTTACGCGATTTTCGACTTACGCGAATTTTTCTGGAACGAATTAACCGCGTAAGTCGAGAACTTACTGTATATGTATATATATATATATATATATATATATATATATATATATATTTATATATATATATATATATATGTATATATATATAGATGTATATGTATATATATATATATATATATATATATATACATATATATATATATATAATATATATATATATATATATATATATATATATATATATATATATATATATATATATTTATATATATATATATATATATATATATATATTTATATATATATATATATATATATATATATATATATATATATATATATATATATATATATATATATAAATATATATATATATATATATATATATATATATATATATATATATATATATATATAAATTTAACCGTCTGTAGGGTATTTTTACTTGAACCATTATTTAAAAATATCATATTTTATTAATTTACGAAAAGTTTTATTTACATTTTAAAAATAAATAACATATTATATACCATTGTTATCGATTCCTGTCGGAGCGCCGCCGCTCACATCTCGTAATTTTTAATACGTCATGCGATAATGACTCTTATTACAGCGTAAATACGAACTAAAATAACACACAATCGCATATTCATCATTAATTAGGTCAAGTTCGCTGCAGACAGCGTCGCACGTGCGACCGTATGTTTACAAACTAAAATACACATTTTGACTTTTTAATTATTTAATAAAAAGTCCCGGCAGTTCTGGAACATTTTTCCAAAAATGCCCGGCATCCAAAGGGTTAAATGCTATAATATTTTTTTAATTCGTGTGATCGTCCTATTTTATTTCTGATGGTTGTTATATTTTTATTTCAACCCTAAAAAATATAATTATGAGCATTTAATATTTTAATTCTGATGGTCCTATATTTTTATTCTGACCCTGAATAAAATTCTGACTGAACAAAGTTGATTTAAATTCTGACAATTTAAATTTAAAACCAAATTAATTCTTTAAATGCTAAACAACGATAAATTGTTGTTTGTCATTATATAAAATAAATGCCAACAATAATCGCTGTTGATGACGTGATGCTCGAAAAACTAAATTAATTTATGAAGTTGCTACCCTGTTCTTATGACAATGACACGAAATGGCTTTGAATTAATTTAATTAAAATAATATATTGAAAGATCTGATGAATATGTGAAAAAGAAGATATTTTAAAAACACGGTAGCATCCAAAGGGGGTTAACACACTATCAGAAATTCCCAGATTTTTGTCAAATGGTTTTTATTTCAAATTAAATATACCACGTCAACTTGAACTTTGTTAGATAACTTTTTGTGTATAAATTCATTGTATAATGTTAGGTTCAACAAGGTAGATTGAATTAAGTTGCCTTACCAAGTTTTTTTAAACTACCATTCCATATCGTCAGAATAGTTCTTACCGTCAGTGAATTGTTATGGATAATTGTAAAGGATCTATGATTGCAGACATATGCGACACTAAATGTATCTTAAAAACAGTACAAAATAGTTAATTTGGCCCACGAGGTGGAAAAAAGTCTAACCTCTGACAGTAGCCCTTTCACCAGCGGCGCTAAATCGGCTAGCGCCGCGTGACTTGCGAATTTCGCTTTTGAACCTCTGCTATCTCGCGCGCTTCACAACGCACATTTCCCCCCGCGGTCGCGCAGATAACGAGCTGCACGTTTGCATTATTGAAAATTTACGAACGCGCGTGTTTTCTCTCGATGTACTATTTTCCTTATCGCGCCCAACTGGCGAATATTCGTGCGTGTGCCTTACAATATTGACAGGAAACTCGGTTTAAAGCACAATAACATCAAAACAAGCGTTACCATCATCGCGGCTCTGCGGCATATTTTCACGTCGGATCGATCCGCGGATCGATACTCATCCACTTATGTGTGTATGTATAGCAAGCAATGTACGCTTTATTATTATTGTAAATCGGCGTGTCAATAAGCTATTGCCTGGCGTGTATACGCGTGTATGTGTGTTTCAGTTTCGTGCGTGAGAAGTCAGCCGCAAGTCAACGGTCGGAACGAATAGCCTAGTTGGCTTGTAATCGTATCCAATCGGCGGATTTTAATTTGGCACCGCGCGTTTTTCAGCTTTGTTGCTGTGTTTTTGCATCGAATTAGCGGTCTGTGTTGTTATAAATTATTATTTGTATACTCGTGCGGCGCGTATGAGCGTAATAAAGCTTCTATAAAACGCGCCGCTATATATATTAATATGACGAGATAAATAAAAAAATGGCTTGCGGTAAATTTATCACTAATGTAATGCAGGCAATACGAATCAGGAGCTAAACCTGATTCATATTACACATTGGAGTTAGGAACCGACTTTAGCTATAAATAATGTTTATGTTGCCACGCAGCGCGAAGAAATGAGGGAGGTTTTGTCATAAATTGCTCTGTAAATAAAAGGTTTATAAAATATTATATTTGCGTTAACACAGTCAGTTCGAGAGCTATACATTTAATCATTATTCACATTTAAGAAAGAGATGACAAGTTTCGCTTTACGCCTCTATTAGCTCTAAAGCACACGATACGTTCGATATACATATGTATTTATCATTACTCCGACTGATTGATAAATATAAAAAATATAGTAATGATTTAAATTTATATAAATTTGTTCAAAATATAAACAGGAGTAACGATAAGTATATCGAACTTATATCCGTATTGTGTGCTTTAGAGCTAACAGTAGAGGCGTAAACCCAAACTTGCCATCTCTTTCTCAATTATGAATAATGATGAAATGGATAGCTCTCGAACTGACTGCGTTAACACAAATAGAGTATATGTTCGATTGGCCAGACAATGTGATATTTATGTATATTTTACTTATTATGTCTTTTTACCGTGAAATAAATATTACGCCACAAGTGCAACTGATGCACGTTTATGTTAATTTCGCGATTTCATAAAATATAGGTAAAAATAAACACTAGTTTCACTTCTGTCATTGCAATTGTGACGTATGCAATTTGGCCCATAACGGGCATGTGTGATGATCGCTGGATTAGTTGATATTAGTTGTACTGGCTGAATCAATTTGGCGTCAATTCGTAAACAAATATTTCGTTTAACTGCTCGAGCGAAAAAAACTGCTTTTCAAGGTCAAGATTATGACGATGATAAAACATCGATTATGCTTCTTCAGAGTGAAAGAAATTCTTGTATATTATACATTCATTAAATTGCGAATCCTTAACGAATAATAACATAAGTTATCAATTTTATCCTTGATGATTTCGTGCAAATTTGTCTAACTTTGCACTTAAACGATAAGCATATGATTCTCAGGTCAATGCGGGTCAGACAAACACTGCCTACCGAACAAATAACAAATGAAATTATATCATGTGTAATGCATGACCTTATGACTAAGCGACAGAGTATTTCGTAAATATGTGTAACGTTATTTTGTATTATATTAACGCCAATGCTTTGAGAATAATCGTTGATTCAATATACCTGTGTCTAGATTACGTGTAGCTTTAACTTATTTTGCCATACATAACGTATTATATCGGTCAAATGAAAGACAATACATCAAGAATTTGCATGACGATAAATATTTGCATTCTTACCTTCGCCATGCTCATGTATACGCATATCGATAGCGATTTTCCAGAAGCTTCCAGCGCTCTCCAGCTCTCCTTATTCGGTTCAACGCCCTTCTAGAGCGCACGTCAATTATATCTTCAAAATTACAGTGTAGTTCAGAATTTTACCACATCAAATAAAACACCATACACACCTTTCGTCTTGTTCCCCTTACGAGCTTATTGTGCATACAATTTTCAGATTTTTGTTATGAATATGATTTTTTAATGATTAGAATAAATACATATTTTTAATTAGCAGGATTAATGACACCCTTTGGTTATACTGATTTTTATGATTGATTTAGACTAAGTTTTTCATACATATTCAAAGTCTCTATGGTGACCATGATGTACTTCCACTACAGCTCTGAATGACTTCCAGCCCTTTGGTTATACTGATTTTTATGATTGATTTAGACTAAGTTTTTCATACATATTCAAAGTCTCTATGGTGACCATGATGTACTTCCACTACAGCTCTGAATGACTTCCAGGCAGCTAACTGAACACTAGCCAGGTGGTTTTCGAACTCCTTGTCCTATAATATTTTGCATATTTATGGCCCAACAAAAATACATTCTTTCAACTTTGCTTCTGAAATTTTTGTCATAATATATTGAAAACTAGTGCCATTTTTGTCTAACGTTTTCACATCATTTTTCATGAGACCAAACTTTATGTATATAGGTGGTAAGAAACTTTCTCTGAATTTACAAGTGGCTTAAATTTAATATTGTCTTTTCCAGGCACAAATTCTGTTCTCTGGGGCCATGTTATTCTTTTATAATGTTCATGTGTTGCTCAACTATCCCATAAACACAAGGAGCAGCAATACTTCGCAAATCCTCCTTGCAAATCTAGCAGAAAGACAATAACTTTAAAATATTCCATTGGAAATCATTGTATTTCAGCAAATTCATCAGAAGAGACATACTGTCATAGGTTTTTCATATTGACCACATAAGCTATTGAAATCGATGGTTTTTTATTATAACTTGTGGAGCAAAACTGCTTTTAAATGAATCTATGAACATACGCCAAATCACCTGGATCATAATTTGCAATAACAAACGCCATCCATCATATCGAAATAAACAGTTAGGTTTTATTTATTTTTCTAAAATATTAAATCCTAGTTTCTATTGAAAGTTAATTTTATTGTCTTAGTCGTGAGCCGAGAAATTCAGCTTGTTGTTTTGATAAATTAAGCTCACTATGTTAAATTAAATTTGGTTTCTTTTCGTCGTTCTTTCATTGCTCGATGATGATGACAGTTTCCTCGAGCTAGAAGCAATAGGTTCTTCATGAAAAATAACGATCTTCTATATTGGATGGTGGAGTAGGCACTGGTATATCAGAAATACGCAAAACTGGTCTTAACGCAGATGAAATATGGATACGAAATGCAATGTTTATTTTTACTTGAGAATCCTGTGACGTCAGTAAGGCAGATGTAACAATTTGTTACATTATCTCTTGGTTCCCTCCACACCATTGGAACACCAAATGACATCGTTATTCCTTTTTCTAGTTAGTTTTACCTTACAAGATGTGCAGAAAACATGAGGAGCCCATGATTTGTTTTGATCTACAATATGGCACCCGAATTATTGAAAATATGTAGTTTTAATCTTTGAAGATATATTATTTCTCTGTTTGACAGATATGTATGTTTCACATATGTATATATACAATATTTTTACTGATTTTACGTATTATTTTGATGATTTTTAAGTGCACCTTCTCATTAAAATTTACAATCGACTACGAGGTATCTGTTAGTTGACAGCAGTGTTGCCAATGTAAAAGTGTTACAAACACAAATAATGTTGCATGATTGATGCAAAAATGAAAAATTATAACTTACATATACAGTCCGTCCAAGATATGAACGCTCATGGTCATATAATTGGTGAGAGGATATAATAGGGTGGCCATGTGAAATTACAAATGCAACTAATTTTTACTTTTTTAATTTAATTTGCTGAGGAAAGTGTAAAATATCACTTTCTTACTTTTTTTGTTTATTTATATACATTTTTAACTCAAAAACATGAGAGCAGTTTTGGTATCACTCTCCAGGTTGAATATCTGTTCAATATAATATTTTTTAAAATACCAATAAAATATTACAGGAATTTTATTGATTACAAAATACCACAACATGACAATAATTTATAATAAAAATATAACACATTATAATTTTTAATTCAATTTCCAACGTATGGTCACCCTACCCTTAAAACAGCCCTGATTTAGTATTTGTAACGTTCTCCTATCGGTGTAAACAAATTCGCGGAAAACTATGTATGTATGCATGCATACGTACACGCACCCTTATTTCCAACACAACGATGATGAGCGCTAACATCTTGGATGGGCTATACATATAAATGTATTTATAAAATATATATATATATACCTATCTTTAACTGAAAAATCTTACGTGTTAGATTTTTTGTTTCGAATTTTAATTTATCTCTGCATAATGCATTAATAAGATCAGGTATTGTTACAAAAATTTTAATTTATCTCTGCATAATGCATTAATAAGATCAGGTATTGTTACAAAAATTGAGTTGAAAAATGTTGGTCAGTGTTATGTAGTAGTTATTTAGTAGGGTAATGTAAGATTGCGGATTGTTAGATAGAAGTATTTTTTCAAAGATCAAAGAGCTGTTAGTTGGTACAAAAATTTATGGCTAACTCCTCCACGTGCCGATTTATTAAGATGTTTTTAAGTGTAATAGGACATTTTATTACGTCATACGTGTCAAACATCCTCCGTTTATTTTAAACCTTACGTTGGAATATGACATGCGTTAACCCAATGCGCTACAAAGAGGTAAACACAAACAACCACTACTAAGAAGTACTCGTTTTTACTTTAATTATTCATCACGATATTCAATTTTATTTATTTTATTATGCAACACATATTGAAACAGACTTAAGGTTTGTAAGGGATTCAATCTCATGTCTATCATGCTGATAAAAGTTTTCAAGAAATTTCGTAAAATTTATTTTTTAATAAAAAAAAAACAAACATGTTTTACCTAAACGACAAATAACTTGTAACATTTCGTCAGTATATAATATATTTTAAACTGTTTAGTATGTAACTTTCATGCTTATTAAGTTTGACGTTGCCTGATCTAGATTGTTATTACATATGATACAAGCTAATGTTTGGTTATAATTTAGCTTTCGATACCTGGAAATCTTAATTTAGACCATGGAGGGCAATGGATAAAGTGAAAAAAGTTATTTGTTCATAAAATAATGTACGTAATGAATGTTATTTGTATAGTTGTATACGAAATTATAAAATTGCATGAATGTTTTGGTGAAATTATAACATATATGACCATTACTACGTGTTATATGTTGTGTAGTGAAAAATTGCCACTGAAAAGTGGGCGATGAGTCATGTTTGAGAATCTATGATTTAGACCAGCTGTCCAACATTTCTTGGTCCGCGAGCCATTTTTTCTTTTGCAAACATTTCGGAAGCCAAAATATATTTTGTTGTTGGGAGCAAAAAAAAGTGTCACCAAAAAGGGACCTTTATTAGCTCCCACCATCATCCATCCGTAACAAAAGAAGTGCCTTCGGTACCCTTTTTTTCTATTTTTTCTTAAATTTATTTTAATAACATGAATTGGTTGCGAGCCGTCAGTTTGATTTAGATCACAGATTGTCAAACTTAATTGACTCATCGCCCACTTTTCGACGACAAACTTTTCATTTATTAAAAAATTCTAAACGTAGCAATGCCTATATATATAGTTTTTTAATTTTACGAATATATTAATGTACCTTGTGCAATTTTAAAATTTAGAATAGAAAGTTTAAAAATAAAACAAAAAATGCATACTTTTTACACGAGATTTTCTCTCATATTATTAATTAATATCAAATATAGAGAAAACATTTTTTTATTTAAATAATTATTTTTTACTTATAAAATAATAATAAATAAGAGTTGCCACTTTCAAAACATCTTAAAACGCATTACATTTTATGCAAAAGATATTTACTTTGTTGTAAATATAAAATGCCTAAAACATTTTCGCACAACATACTTTTTGCCCACCTCTCTCGCCCACCAAATTCCCTCGGATCCAGCATTGCTCACCGAGATTCTTTCATCGCCCACCAGTGGGCGATATTGTCTACTTCGAGAACCTATGATTTAAACTAGACGATGTGGTTACATTTCTACCGACTAGCAATTAATAACAATCACAGTTCGTCAACAAGATAGTTAATGCCAGTCAAAGGAATATTTTACACGAGAATTTGAATTTGTTTCCAAATAAAATTTAACTTACAAGCCACTTGACAAGACATACCAATTTAACTTGAGTTATACCAATTGTTTATTTTTAAAAATATCATCTTACAGAGCACAGTGCTACTCGAATCCCTTAATTTTCCGGAACGAGGATCCTGTAAGCAAGAAGTGTACGAATGATATACACGAACCATTAAAAAATATTTCTAATCATTTGATTAACATCTAACTTGGTTTTAAAAAAGAAAAGTTTTATATAAAATAAGGGAGATTATACATCCATTTTCTTGTGCTTTTTCTCTCCGATATGATTAATAGTATTTATTTTGGAAAACTGTCGTTTGAACTTTTTTCATTACCGAAATAGAAAAAATAACTATTTTACTAGAGTAAATTTACAATATATTCTTTGCATAGATAATTATAACATCTATACATCTAAGAAGAGTTATTTTTGTAGACATATGTTTAGGTATACTCATTATTAACGTTGTAAAATAACATTTCACAAAAATTCGTACTAAAACGAGATAACAATCAACACATATGAATGAACTTTTATTGGAAACTGCGATATATATTTGACTAATTGTGACCTATTTTATATAATGCAACAAGTGTCGGTTTTTATTAATAGCGTAATTTGTATTATAAATAAAAGTAGATTCTACTACGGAAATGGAACCCACGCCTTTGTCCACAATCAATTCTGTACCTACGGAATGCGCTATTTCAAATGAATATTTGTATAAGTCGTAGACATTTTTTTGCTTTTACTTTTTATATACACATATTATTAACATTTATCATCATCAATACTAGGATACCATGATACCTAATAGATTTGACGAATTTCGACAAATCCAATACCTCGTTCTGTTCAGTACGCATCTAAAGTTTTCTTATGTTGCCTCACATGCCAAAATCAATTCCCCCTGAAATCCAGCTCTGCTTGCAGCCGCTCCCACCCTCTCGATTGTGCTAGAGAGGCGCCTAATTTGCACAAAGAGAGGTAGCTAGCTAGCCTAGCTAGTAGCGGTGGTGACGCAATCGATCGCCGCGATAAGCGCGCGGCGCGCAAATGATCGAAAAGGTTCACTCGCCCGCATACACCGAATTCCGTAAATCCGGGAGAGGGACCCCGCCCATCCCGGCGCAGAAAAGGGTTACTCGGACACCACCAGTCGGGCGAATAGTAACGCAGCGCCTGCTCAGTTACTTTGTCGCATCATCGCGCACACACCCGGAGGTTTTTCTCCTCTTCTAATCGCCGCCACGCACGACCGAAATAGAATGCAAACGGCGGCGGTGGATCTGCTATGTAATAATTGTTTGTTTGACCTTTGCTTTAACCCGCGCGCACCGGCGCTGCTAGCCGTGTTTTGTTATATCGATTCAGATTCGACGAAAGGGCCTCTCTCGAGAAGAAAGGCGGCGACGCTCTCGCCGGGATATGTATGCGGGGGGTTCCGGTTAATCGAGTAGTCGGTTAGTCGGGGCGGGAAACGCGGAAACTACCGTTTTCACTTACTAGCGTGCTTTTTTCAGAAACGGAATCAAAGACAATCTAAAGAAAAGTTCTTAGAAGTAAACAACTTGTCCACTTGAGAGTAATAATACGAATACTTCTGATAATGCTCTTGATATTTGCTTTCGAGAGACAGTTACTCTCAGTATAGTAGAATGTTAAGCAATCACAATCACAAAATTCGCTGACTTGAATGAAATCCACTAAAATATATTATTTAATAAATTACTACATAGCTCCATGCAATTAGACGATCATGGATTGGTTCTTCTCACGTATAAGATATATTTTAGTGAATCCATAGTGACCAAAATACTTTACAATTGTAACTATACTGGTATAGTATAATAGTTTAATAAGATAACAAAACTGTAAATACAACTTTTGACTTCCAAAACATTTTTTGAATAGTACTCATTTTGTTGATACTAACTTTTTCATACAAGGATTAAAAACTTCGTGGCATATGTTAAATATTAAGTCTATATTTGGTCCATCAACGTTATAATTCAATGAGCATGGTTTGAAAGATACTCCATTACGACTGCACAACAAAAATCATTGCCCTCCTAGGTGTTTTTGAGGTACGGAAATAAACAAATAATGCGATTAACGATTCGAAGTTGCATGTGTCCCGGAGTGATCATCCTGATAAAACTGCTAACCTTTAGTTAACATTTTAGATCGCCTTCTTCGCGAATCTTATGTAAAAAGTTAGACTAATATTATCATGTTATAATTTGAATTTTACCAATATATTTTTCACGTCCCAAGAAACGAAAGCTATCGATAGTGGTGACTCCTCTGACGTCTTATCGGTAGTAAGCTTTCATGAAAACATATCAGGATCAGCTTTATAACTAGTGGTGTAGTGGGGCCGGAACGACATTCGTCAAATCTGGTAAAAATTATTTGTGCTTAATTGAATAGTCACCGACAGCACATTTTTAAACAACAACGCAACAAATAAAATAACCAGGATATTCGTATCCGAGTTTACATAACTGAAATATCACTGATTACCCGAAAAGGGAGTAGCGTTCCGGTGCTTTTTTTAAAACTACATCATTTACGCTCCTTAAAAAGGCACACTGAACCAGTTCGTGTTAATACGTTTATACGCAAAATGGTAGTTTATAACGGTGCTTTTTTACCATATGCATCGTCGCGACTCTTGAGATTCGTATCCAAGCATAATATGCAGGATTGAAAAAAAATTATTGTCAGCTACATGTACCTTTTCACTCAATATGGGCTACTGCTACCGCATGATTCACAAGCTCGCACTAAACCGGTTCGTGTTAAGTTTGTACACAAAATGATGGTTTGAAGCAGTGCTTTTTAGTATACGCTTCGACGCGACTCTTTTGATTCGTATCCAAGCATAATTTGCAGGATTAAAAGAAATATCCTTAAAATATTGGCACATTATCAATTTTTGTTATTTTGAAAAACATATACATATATATTTAAAAAAATAGCGCTCCAGCACTATTTAATTTAACACTACACCACTTTATAATAATTAAGCAGCAAATCTATCGTCAATCCATCTCGAATAAATATTGACAATCTAAACTCATATTTTGAATCCGTTTATAGGGAGATGTGCAAAGTAATTCCTAAATTCAGATGCTTACTTTTTGTCCACAACAGTTCCCAAAGTGTTTGTCATATCACTGAAGTGTTTGTCATATCACTCTACCATCATTCCTATGTGAGAAATAGTGTTTTTTAAAATTCAAACAGGAACTATTGTTGTGACAGGTACAGGTAACTCTCGTTTTATAATGTTTATTAATGAAAATCTAGTCTTGCATTGCTTTTTTTCAAAAATGCTCGTAAAATCTAATATTTAAATAAACACTGGATTTTTAATCCCAACTTTTAAAAAATGATGCTGCTCAAATGACGGTCCACATACGAGTTTAGACATGATATTCCATTTGTTTGCTACAGCCAACTTTTTTGTATTAAAAAATCTGTTTTTTTTATTGCTTATATGAACATAATGGTTTCCCGTTGCCTTCTAGTATGTGGTAGAGAAAACTCAAAACACAGAATTTGAATAATCAACACTTTTATTAAAATTTAAACCCATGATCTCTGCGCTTTATAATCTATAGCAGTGGTTACAAAACTATGCTACTACGAACTATATTTGTAAAAATCTTGGTCCACATTCTATTTCATAAAATAATTCAGGTATATTTTAAATTATAATTTTGGCTTCCATAGCTCTATTTTTTATGAATGTTTTATACTTTCTTTTTGAATTGCGTTGATTTATTTAAATTCACTTAATTTTCAACTAAATATGTTAAACTTCTAAATAAATTGCCTCTTCTTGTTTTTCTTCAAGAAAAATCGGGATGTCCCCTCTAATTACGCTCATATCTTCACACAACAATTTAACTTTTAAAGCAGAGGTCGGCAACCTTTTTAGAGTTGTTGCTACAAGTAATTATAATGATATGAGGCTCTCAACCAGTCGATCGCGATCAACTTGAAAGTACAATATACATTTTGATCAATTCTATTGGATGATTTTTACTATATAAAATGTTTACTAACACTAAAAAATTTAAATAGTAACGCAGCGAATATTTCAGCTCAATAAAATTAGTCGCCAAGTAAAAAAAAATCCCTTAATAACTGCTAATTTATATTTTTTTAGTTTACTTTCAATCCAGCGACCCCACAGAAAACCTTTTTCGAAAGACCCGTCGGTTCGGAACTTGTGATATATGTGAAATCAAAAAATAAACATAAATTATGTATAATAAAACAGTAAAAGGAAATAAGTATGTTTAATGTTTATTTCTCTAATGTGACTTTTGTGGCTGTTTTTCCTTCACTAATTTTTCTATATCTGCTTTGAAACTGGAGATGGAAATCATTCATCAGCTACTACGGAATTTTGTTTTCTAAAATCTATGCAGAAAATGCTTCTTCGCAAATATAGGTACATCGTATGTTTCGCGAAACTAATTAGTCTCTCAATTTTTTGCAGTAAGCTTCGATAAAACAGCTGGTTTTTATCCGACGCAAATATCTTTTTCAACATTTCATTATTTTGTAACTCCAAAAATTCCATTTGTAGTTATTGTTACATCGTCAATATCAATATTAAAGCGGTTTAAAAACATTTTTATTTAGTTTTATTTTTAATAAAAATCCTCGATTCTTCTCGGAAATTCACATTGTAAATCATTAATAATTCCAACAAAGGTTGTCTTTTGGGTTTGCCAACCAATTGCAGATACAGATTTACAACACGTAAAATGATATAAATTTTCTTCATTATATGCTTCTTCAACAGACGTAGTCTTAATTGCAGATTACAATCAACTAGTAATTAATTTATACTCTGCAGACTTAGATATGGTGTAATATCTAACATAAATTCCAGTTTCATAATCCCTTCTTTATGTGAAAGTTGTGGTATGAAAAATATCGATTTCTATACGAAAATCAAAAAAATATTCGTAGAACAAACCTACTTAATAAACGGCTAAGTGGTAAATATCATCCTTAAACTACGATTATATTTATTGCAAAGTTGTGCAATATGTTTTAAACGAGATTTAGATGTGTTTTACAGAATACATTTTATTTATACATAACTGGGCCGCATATTAGCGAGTATAGTCAATCGCTTGTGGGCCGTAGGTTGCTGACTCGCCCCTGTTTTTATTTAATTGATATATTTTGTAAAAATATTGCAAATTCTTCGCTCATATTTTGAACGCAAGACAGTTACTCTCTAAAAAAATCAATGGCTTTTCCAGGAATGGAGTTGCAAAATGATATATAAATCATATTATATATTTTTGTTTATTATTTTCTGCAGCATATAGAACAAATTAAATTAAATAAGTATTTTTAGCTACATATGTTGCCTCGTTCACTTGAAGAGTTAATTTCGGAGTACGCAGTCGATACACTAACTGATCTGCAGATATATCATACATTTTTCTCCCAACTGTATTATCAGCAAGCGCTATGTGTTGCATATGATTCGTATAACTGTTTTGCATATAATTCACCGGACATTATTTCAACCAAATTAATAACTGCTGTCAAAAGTAGCATTTCGATTCTTTATGAAACTCGGTAGGATGCTAATAATGATACATTGATGGAACAGAAACTTTTTATGGTAGTTTGGTTTTGCTTACTCTTTGAACGAATCATATGGATTCATCAACGTATGCAGAATGCCTCTTATTTTAAATAGTTTCATACTCCAGTCAATACTTTCGTATAAACGTTTTTCCAGGCTATTTATCATAATACATGTGAATTCCAATGATTAGATAAATCGTGTTTTCTTGCATTTTGGTTTCTACTTCTGTTTTTCTATCAGCACTATGTTCCATCAAACTGATTTTTAATTTAATTTTAGATTTAACTGTTACCATCAGTTAAAAGTTTCCATTTTCCTCTTGAAATATAAGAAATAAATTTATAATAAAGAAGCAAATGTTATACTTTTTGCACCCCCCATTTTGGAAACCTCTGATCCACAGGAATACCGCGCAGGTAATTTTATTGGTGTCTGGTTGCTCATCAATACTCAGGTGAATAGGTCATTGTCTTTCAAACGCATGGCTCGCAGTGGAAATAGCAAGCACCAGAATAAATGAAGAAAAAACGTACAACATTTGCAAGAGCTCGTCTATGCTCAGATTGTAGTCGATACCGAGGCATCTCCTCCGCCTCCCCTACTCTGGGTTTTCAAATTACGAGGTCACTCCGCGAACTCTCGTGTCGCAGTATGTACGCGCAAAGAGCGCCTTATTTCTTTCTTCTTCTTCCTTCCATCCTTCGGCGGTTGATTGCGCGTTTGCGCCGTTTACCGCGCTGCACCGTGTGCGTGGCGTGGCGCCTCTCTCGAAAACCGACCGACCGACCGCCGGGAAATCGATCCGTAGCGTCAGCGGCGGCTCCTCTCTCCGTTCGCGGGCAGGGCGAGAGAGGCGAAAGGGTATTATACCGTCTCGTCGCCGATTAGATAACGCCGGGACGTTTTTAACCCTGTGTGTGCGGCCGGGCAGGATGCGCAGTCGGCGCCGGGTGGGCGCTGCGAACCCCCACGGGTCTGTTTGATACCGCGCGGCAGGGTTCGGTCGCGTTGTGTTTTCACGCGCGGTTTGGCGTGTGTTTGCTTCGATATGGTTAAAGTCAGGAGATTTGACCGGATCGATCACAGCCGTAAGTGACCTTTCCATCAATAAGCTTCTTACGAGTATTGTTTTGGTACTAAAAACGCCAATAAACTTGTCGACGTATAACTGATCGGTGGTTTACATCTTCGGTAGCATACAGTCAAATGCTCCTATTAGTAGAAATACCGGCCCGGCGATCCGGCGCGGCGTCGTGTAAAACGTGCGTGACCCTTCCATAGTAACGACCTCGTCAAAACTTTCATTATGCTCTTTTCACACTAACGCAGAGTAATTGCACGTGTTCACACTACTTACGTTAGTGTGAACGCCTAAATATCGATTAAAATGAGTTCAATTTTTGTTGTAGTATTGAATCGGGCGCATGACGGAATCTGTGTGACTTGGTATATATGCACTTTTTAAATATTTTTTGGCTACATGTGTGTATGCGCTAATAAGGCGACCAGACGTCCTCCTCAAAATATTTGTCCTTTGTTCTCTTCGAACAAAGATGCCCGAGGTGACATTTTTTTGGCTCCCACAGCCTCCCTAAAAGGGACGTCATTTGAGAGGGTGCAGGTAGGTGCATTCGACCCCCCCCCCCCCCCTTTGAATGTGGCCAGAAAATTACATTTCGTTTAATGAAATACAACAGATGCTAATGAAATGACTGGCTAACTTTTGTCCCTCCCCCTAAAAAATGTGAAATGACGTCACTGATACTAAACTCTAAAATCTAAAAAAACTATCGAATCTATTCCGAAGATATTTTTTTAAACATTATCACCGGTGGATATATATTTTTACCAGTGAAAATATAATTACCTGGCAGATGCTAGTAAAATCATATGATTTAAACTTTTTCATACTTATCATTATTTATGTTACAGCGAATTTATATTTTCACTAATGAGCTCCAAATATATTTTCACCAGTAGATATATATTTATATTAGCAAAAATATAATTTAATCATAGGTGCTAGTGAAATTATTTACTGCTCCTAATTTGTTTATTTTATTAATTTATTGAATGAATGTAGCTAATTGTTTATACATAAAACAAATTTAATCAAAACATACATATAAAACTTGATAAAAACAAACAAAATATAAAAAAAGACTAAATGCACAAATGTGTTTCTAAAAATTGAGAAAACCTGCAACTCATTTATTTTTGCAGATTTTCCTAGGAATATTATTATACAAATGCACACCTCCGTACAATATTCCCCTGGGCGTACTCGTTCTCTTATACCTAACTATCATTAAATTGTTTCTATTTCTGGTATTAAATCTATGTAGATCTTTATTTCTTATTAAATTAATTATTCCTTATATATAAATACTAAAATATTAATTTTCAATATTTCTTGAATATCCAATTATATTTCTATTTTTAGGACCAGTAAATCTATTTTTATTTTAAACTACTCTCATTGCCCTACTTTATAGTTTTTGCAAAATCTAATTGTGTTCTGAAAAATACGGAGAATGAATTTTTATAGCAGCAACAGCTGACGTTACATTCATTTGAAGTATTAAGTCCGATATACTGATCCCTTGAGATAGTCAGTGTCAAGTTTGAACAAGTTGTGACTTGTCAGCCGACTTCCAGTGTTTATCGTGTCTGTCGCGCATCATAGATTCCGAACAACGCGTTAACATTTTAATTTTTATTTTAAGTTGCAAAAAAGTGCCAAAAGAAACTCATGAAATGTTAAAATCAGTGTATGGCGATAATGTGGTGACTGTGAAGACTGTTTACAAGTAGTATGAGCGATTTAAAAGCGGAAATGAGTCGGTTGAAGACGAGCAACGGCCGGGACGTCCTCAAACATAATTTCGCGTCTTCGTTATAGACGTAGAATTATCTATTATGTACAAATTCCGTTAAATTAAAGCAAAATCTATTCACTAAATTTTTATATTGTATTGTTTTATTGTGACTGATAATGAAGCATGATTACGATGATCAACGTGTAACGTGTGACTAAAAGCTTATCGAATAGTTATCGCTCCAGATGAGTTATTTCCTGCAAAAACCCACACGTTGAAAAAAAATTGCTAATTCATTATTACGTCAATCGTTCCTTAGAAATACTAGTTCAGTTTTAAATAAAATGTAATTCAAGTAATGCAGAGGTGAGTCGTTCGCGTGGTTTCTAATTAAAATTAAAATCAAATTTTGATCGAAGGCTTCGGTGGTGCTCGAATCGAAAGCAAAATTCTAATAATAGTTTCTTTATTTAGCGCTGCTCATGAACATCGAAAATCTACGTTGTCGACGTATTGATTTTTTAAGCCATGCGAAGTGCGCCTTTCGTATGTTATGTATCGGTACGATTTGTCTTCCGACAATTCGCCCAGCCATCTAGCGAACGTGTCAAAAAATACTAGCGATTTTTGTTTGGAACTATCATAAAATGCTACGTTGGCGTAATTTCAAACGTTGCAGTAAAACTGCCAATTTTTTTAGCTGTTTTTCACTCATAAGATAAATATTGCGAAATTCATTAGATTAGATAAAATTTAGCTTTTAGATACAGCACGAAATCATTGTTAATTTCTTCAATGTGCTACTTTACGTTTTAGTATTCGAAATCATCGGCATTACAACAGTCGAGAAGCATTCTATACTGTCGTTTAACTTTTACCGTTTGCGTACTGCATAAGCTATTGTTAACGTTCAGAATCATCGTTCTTAATTTCAGTAACGAATAATGTCTTATTTTTAGATACACTGACAGGTATTGCGATAACAGCGAAAAGATTGGTCTTATATTGTTTACTTTGTAACGCGTCATCGAACTCTTAATTCTTTTTATAAAACTCAACATGATCGTTTATAGGTTATGTCAAATTTAAAACAATTATTTTAAATATTTATTATGTACGATAAGACTGATTGTAATCGCCGATGTCAGCTATGTGTCGTCATTTACAATTTCAATATTTACTGTAGTTGCTATGCTTTCGAAATCGTTTAAATGCCGTTTATTTAAAGCTTACCATATGTATTAATAGTCATTGTATATAAAGTATACTCTCGATTATCTGTGCTATTAATTTTTATGTCGTAAATACTATAAACACATATTTATTGCAGTTTAATATGTTTTTTGAGAATATCAGTACGAATATTTACAATAAGTAATATGTATCGATATATGGCATTTTTTTCAAGGAAATGTCTATCGTAATTAAAAGTAATAAAATAAAATTACATTAAAATATATTTAATGCAAACACCGTTGAATTTTGTGTGTCGAGATCCATTATTTCGAATGCCATCAGTAGGGGTTTAAAATTATTTAGTACCACAGTAGTGGATTAGGCTAAACACGATAGGCTACCCTCCGTAATCTTAGTAATAGTAATTGCGCGCGCAGCAAAACAATATTTGCATGTTATTATTCTAATTAAAAAATAATATAATTCTCTAGAAAAAAATAAGAATTATTTATTTTGTATACAAAAATTATGGTTGAGGGGAGGCGTTCTGTATGATATAGAAGACCTAAATAATAATGTAATAATATGCAAAGTATAGATGAGAGGCAAATAGCAATGGATTCGAACGCATCCATACACTCGGTCATGCTTTTTTGACAATCAAGAATTTACTGTAATTTAATTCAATTTTTGTGTGTGTGATAATCTGTTTTTTATTAAGCTAAAAAATATATTTTACTATAAAAAATGCGAAAAGATAATGTTATTTATCTTTCGCATTATACACATCGCTCGTAACCTTGATTTCGTTTATTTTCGGCTCATTGTTAGTTCCCAAAATATATGATTGACTCGAATAACGTTTTTTTTATCGAGGTTCTGAACTTATGTCGTAAATATGACGGACTTGTATCGCCAAGCTCGATAACTTGGTAATTTTAATTTAAAATTCCACCATAACCTATCTCAACCCATCGTACGTTAGGGGCGAGTCGTTAATATTTTTTAATAAAAATAATATTATTTTTTAAATTAGAACGTTTCGCTCGCATATGAAATGCACGCAATTTAAAATCTAAAAATAGACCACGTTTGTTACGTATACGCCCATACGTGCATTCGGCTCGAGTCGGCGATCGTTCGTTATTTCTAGATTGTCCAAGCTCGTCGTTATCACTCGGCGCGTCGCTAAAGAATTCGTTCGAAAAACTTTTATTTGTTTGCATTAACGATTTCGAGTCGTTACTATTGCACAAACGGCGCACTCGTTCCGGTTTACCGTTAAGCCGCAGTCGCGTGTGCATTTTTTTCACTCGAACCTCGGCGAGCGAACGTACTATTTTTATAACGTAACGGCGTAATTATTTAGGCGTACGCGAATTTGCGCGTTTCGACGTTCGTCGTCGTCGTCGAAAATCGTTACCGCCGAAAAGTGTCGCGCCCCATCCCCGAAGTCGTCTCGCTCGCATCGCACCGCGCGACACGCGGGGTCGATAAATAGGAACTCGCCGGATTAAAACGGACGACGGAGCGAATTCCGTTTCTCTCCGGCCGCCTTCTTCCGCCACGCGCGCAATTTGAAACTGGCATTTGCCGCGGAGTCGGAGCAAACAAATCCGACTCCACCCCCTTTTTCTATGTCCGACTCTGACTCGGCGCGTAGGTGTATTGTGCAAATATCCCATCGGTGTCGTGTGCGGTTGCATACGACGGAGCTCCCCTCTCGGACAATGAGCGAGAACTATTTTCGGGACGCAATGAGTCAGCGTGTAGTATTCAGGTGTATTACAGCCATATAGCGTCCCCCCATTGTCAGTATTTCTATTCCTTGCAAAGCAATATCATCACATCACCGATCGTTCACACTGCGACAGCAAAAGCACGATTTGATTTGGACACGAATTGTTAACATCTAAGAAATGAGATTCATTCATTGAATTCTTAAAACCACCGTTCAGTTAGCCTTTACCGGACAAAAACTTTTTTCTTATTGAATCCACTACTGTCCAATTTATTGAAACGCAAAAATTAAGCTTCTTACATATTTCTATATAATTTATTTAGGATAAACTCTTGATCTGTTCCGGATGTTGGGACTACTAGTTAATTGTTCACTATTGTAATTTACACAACACCAATGGTACTCGACATATTTTTAAACGCTATCCGACGTTGCATACGATGTGTGGCAGGTTGCATCTTGTTGGAACTACATGTTTTCCTCATCAAAATCTTCGACTTCGTGCAAAAAATAATCGGTTATGCTCCTACAGCGCTCACCGTTGACTGTTTCAGTCCGAACTTCGTTTTCGAAAAAATATGGCACAAAGACACAAACAGTCACTTTTTGGTCTCTCTTGAATCACATGAGGATTCTCCTAGCCCCATATACGGCAATCATACCCAGAGGGGGAAATGTCTAGATGGAAACTTCAGTTCCTGTGTTATCTGAATTTTATACGGCTGTAGGTGCAACCAGATGCAAAATGCGCCAAGGGGAATCATAAGAACCATAGCCGCGAACGCCGACGAATCGATAATTCCAGGTCTTCGGCCACACTTTCACGTACAGCAGCAATATTCTCGGCTAAAAGGGCGCCACGATGATGCATACACTATCGCCAACGCTTTCAGTCTTAAAATGTTTCATTTCGTTGCTAATTGTTCGCTCAAGTAGGACGATGAAATTCACCACAATCTTCCCGTAAAATTCGATGTACAGAATTGAACGATTTTAACGCGTCGAGTGGTGGTTAAGCGATCTATTTCGTAAATGTGTTGTTGCAAACATTTGACACTGAACACGCGTGATTATTGACGGCTGTTTGATTCACAGTTCTGCCAACATATGCAACTCGAATTGGATCACCTGTAGATAGTATGTACAAACAACAAAATATAATAATTAAAAGGGAAAATAAATACAAATAATTATTCAATAATAAATTTGCGTCCCTGATTAAGCAATGGATATCAAAAAATTGCTTCCCAAACCGCGACTCGAAGCATATAATCTAATAATCTAAATTAACTTTTAATATAACTATTATTTCACAAATACACATAAAAGTCTGCATATTGAATTGAATTGTGTGCTGCAAATATAGTTGCATCTAAATCAATATTATTCTAATTCGCAAAACTTTTGAATATTCTACGCCTAAATAAGTCAACGAATGTAGTGCCAGTACTGCCCTCGGGGACCAGCACTCATTGTCTCATCGTAGTCCAGGCGAAACGGGCCATAAAGAGGACAGGTTTATTTTTCCGCTCGTGCTGTTATTATTTATATCGTCGAAAAGATGTTGAATATATTTACTAGGAAAGTGTGCGAGTAAGACGCATTCCACAAATTTCTTCCTAGAGGCGGTACAAATGTACCAATAATTGCGCATTCGCACGAGTGTATTTGTGGTTGGGATCTTTCGGAATCCGCGTCATAATCAATAAGTACGATTAAGCCGCGAACAATTCGGGACATGACGAATCTTGAATTTTTTTACAGTTTAAGAAACTCCGATTAGAACCACAGTAGGAGTCGGTGCGTTCTTCGTGCATTTCTCGCAGTTTTTTAAAAATAAGTTTGCAATGACCTTGAATTTTTATTACTCCGTTTCGATCGACGTCGACAGTTCTGCGGCAGATTACGAGAAAACGAGAGAAACTCGCGGAGGCGCGTCGGAATTCGTCGGAAAATCGTCACACCCCTCGTTGCGTTCGCTCTCGACGCGATCGCGCGTCGGCCGGTAACCGTCCGAGGAATTTCCCGTCGCGAGTCGCGCGGACGACGAGAGCGTCGCGCCGCGCATTATATATATATATATAGATCGTTTCGCGAGGAACGACCGCCGAAGGATCGCTTCGAATTATGCAACTACGCTTTCGCGGCTCTTCGGGCGCATCGCTCGGCCCCCGGCTAAACATAGATCGGCGCTAATTCGCCGTCCGGTCGACGTCGATCCTTCGGTTGTCCTCCGGCGGACTATTTTTAGCTTGTTTCGCGAGATCGATACGCGATGGCTCTCGTCTCGCGCGACCGAGACCAGGTGAGCGACCGCCGAGATCGATCCGTCGTCGCCGCACGCGCGCAACGACGACGACGGCGACGGCGGATCTCTCGAGAGGAGGGTGCACGCGCTGCAGCAGTCTGCGAAAGAGTAAATATCGTTTTCAAGGTCGCCGCGACGATCGAACCCGAAGCGAGTCGCGGCGCCGGTTTCTAGGTCAGGCGCGCGCGCTCGACTTTTTCCGCCGCGCGATTTCCGAATCCCTCTTTTCGTCCGGCTCTCCGCTAGGCGCGCTCGCGAACTCGGTCGGGCGCGACCGCGCCGCCGCAGACTATAGTGCGTTCGCGGCGGTCGGGCAGTCGGCTCGTCCTCGCGGTCGCGGGCCGACGCGATCCTCGGCCGCCTCTCGCTTTTCCGCCTGCACTCGGTGCACGCGGCTCGTTTGTTTACGCCGCCGCGCGTGCGCCGTCGGTTCGCCCTCCGACATGACGATCGTCAGAGGTGAGCTCGCTCGCGCCTCCCTCGCCTTTTCGCCGCCATCCCGACTAATTCTAGCTTTCCTTGCAGGCGCTGGCGTCAAGATGGAGCACATCCACGCGACGCTCGACCCCCGCAAGCAGGAGCTGCTGGAGGCGCGGTTTCGAGGAGCCAAGGTACTACCGCCGTTACTGTCACTACCGGACGACCGTCCCCGCCGACGTCTGCCGGCCGAATGACGCTCGGCTCGGCCGCGTGGAGGGGGCGGGGTGCTTGTACCGCGTCGGCGGCATTGCAAGGTCCGCTCGGGGCCGCGCTGACCCAGTGCGCGGGCTCGAGCGGTCTCAGCTGATTTTGACTCGACGTCTCCGTTGCAGATGTCGGCCGGTTCTCAGGTGCAGATGGCGCCGCTGTCCGCTCCCAGCGCCGCGCAGCCCGTTCATAGTCAAGACTCCAACATGAGCACGGGCTCCTCCCACAGCGACAAGGAGGCCGACGCGCTCTCCCCCGAGAAGCCCGCGGCCGCGAGGTCCGCGGTCGCCGTCGTCGGCGGCGCGGCCACCGTCGTCGTCGGCCTCCCCCCCGACCGAAAGCGGAAGCGGAAGGGCGACGAAGGCGGGGGCGGCGGCGGCGGGAGCAAGCCTCGAGCCGCCGCCGCCGACGCTTCCAAGATGCGAGAGTACTACGGGAAGCACCCGTCGAGCAGTCCCGTGCGCCACGGCGGCGCCAAGAGCCCTTCGCCCCAGCAGACGGGCTATCCGATGGTATACCAGTTGTCCTCTTACTCTCGCGCTCCATCTTATCACCTTTCTCACGCCGTCTCTTTCTCTTTGCAGTACCCCCCTTCGCCCTCGAGCCTGCTGGCCAGCGGCGGAGAGTTCTTCAAGGTGAACGCGGCGGCGGGGTGCGCCCCCGCGTCGCAGGCGCCCCGGCCGCCGCCTCCCAACGCGGCCGCCAAGCAGTCCCAGACAGACCTCACCGGCCAGAGGATACAGGAGTTCGAAGCCCAGGCGTCGACGGACCTCGAGATGCGCAACAACAAGATCGAGGAGTTGAACCGGGGCTCCGACGAGCTCCGGATCCAGGTCTCCGCGCATCAGAAGATAATAGAGCAGCAGAAGTCGCACATCAACAAGTGCATCGAAGTCGTCAAAAAGCTGCTCAACGAGAAGAGCACCATAGAGAAGAAGGAAGCGCGGCAGCGCTGCATGCAGAACAGGCTGCGGCTCGGCCAGTTCGTCACCCAGAGGGTGGGCGCTACCTTTCAGGAGAACTGGACGGACGGTTACGCGTTCCAGGAGCTCACGAGGCGGCAGGAAGAGATCACCGCCGAGAAGGAGGAGATCGACCGACAGAAGAAGCTCCTCATGAAGAAGAGGCCGTCCAACGTCGAAGGCGGCACGGGCCGAGGGAAGAGAAACAACAGCACCGGCGGCGCCACGGCCAACGCGGCAGCGGCGGCCGCGACCAACTCGGCGGTCGGCGGCCCCGCTTCGGGGGCCGCGGTCGGCGCCAACCAGCAGGCGGCGCTGCACAATGGCACCGAACCGCCCACCTTCCTAAAGCCGGACCCCCTGCCTACGTTCTCGTGGCAGGAATACTACGAAGCTGACGAAATTTTAAAAGTACCCTCTCTTACCATTGCGCCAATAAACGTCTTCACGTACCGACGTAATTAATTTTCGATTTTCTCTTACAGCTTAGACAGAGCGCTCTCAAAAAAGAGGACGCCGACCTTCAGCTCGAAATGGAAAAATTAGAAAGAGAGAGAAATCTTCATATCAGGGAATTGAAACGAATTCACAACGAAGACCAGAGCCGGTTCGGCGCTCACCCCGTGCTATCGGAGAGGTATGCGTCGCGCTCCCCGACTCGTCCTACGACTCCTTACTAAAACCGATCTCGTTTCTTTTTCAGGTATCTACTATTAATGTTATTAGGAAAAGGCGGATTTAGCGAAGTACACAAAGCGTTCGACTTGCGCGAGCAGCGATACACCGCTTGCAAGGTCCATCAGCTCAACAAAGACTGGAAAGAAGACAAAAAGGCCAACTATATAAAGTGAATTTGATCTCCGTTCGACGCTAGCGTCCGCCGGATTGTCGCTTTTTAACCGCCGCTTATTTCCTTTTCAGACACGCGCTGCGAGAGTACAACATTCACAAAGCGCTGGATCATCCGAGAGTCGTAAAATTGTACGACGTCTTCGAAATAGACGCCAACTCCTTTTGCACCGTGCTCGAATACTGCGACGGTCACGACTTGGATTTTTATTTAAAACAGGTGAGTCTTGGATTTTTATTTAAAACGGTGATCGACGATCGGTCGGCAGCGTACTGACGCGTTCGTTACTCTTTCAGCACAAGACGATTCCCGAAAGAGAAGCGAGATCGATAGTCATGCAAGTCGTATCAGCTCTCAAATATTTAAACGAAATAAAACCACCGGTAATTCACTACGATTTAAAACCCGGCAACATTCTTCTGACGGAGGGAAACGTATGCGGGGAGATCAAAATAACGGATTTCGGGCTTAGCAAAGTGATGGATGAGGAAAATTACAATCCGGATCACGGCATGGACTTGACTAGCCAAGGAGCCGGCACGTACTGGTGAGTTTTTCTTTTCTAGTCTCTCGTCGCTCGTCTATGTGCGTCTTTCACCGAAAAGTATATTCGCAGGTATCTACCGCCCGAGTGCTTCGTCGTCGGAAAGAATCCCCCCAAAATTAGCAGTAAGGTAGACGTGTGGAGCGTAGGGGTTATATTTTATCAATGCCTATATGGTAAAAAACCCTTCGGCCACAATCAGAGCCAAGCCACTATATTGGAAGAGAACACGATATTGAAAGCGACGGAGGTCCAGTTCGCCAACAAACCCACGGTTAGCAACGAAGCCAAGGTGAGATATCGAAAAGAGCGTCGGTGCGTCGATCTAACGAATGGGATTAAAATCTCACGACTCGATTCTTTATTTTGCAGAGTTTTATAAGAGCGTGTCTAGCGTATCGCAAGGAAGAACGGATAGATGTGTTCAGCTTAGCGAGGCACGAATACCTGCAACCTCCGGTGCCCAAGCACGGCCGCGGCATGGGCGTGGGCAACGCCGGAGCGGCGGCAGCCGGAGCGCCGCATCACGGCCAACCCCATCACGGCAACCAGCAGCACGCTCTCAACTCGCCGCAGACCTTCAGCGTAGCCATGTTCGGCTCCGGAATGAACGCGTCTAGCAGCTCCTAGAATCGTCGACGGCGGCAACCGCCGCCTTTTCTTCCTCGCACCTGTTGACTTTCGGTATTGCACGAGCGGAAGATAGAACGTGACAAATTCTATGTTGAACCTTCCGCGACAACCCCGCCTGTGATCGTCGCGATAGTTTAAAGTCGGCGGGGAAATGTGATAAATAATTACATTGATTATTCGATATAGGGATAAATATATACCGCTTTCCTCCGGCGACTCGCGGCCGAAAGAGTAGCGTATTTAAAACGAAACGTACGCGTGAATATGTGCGCGAGTATGTATACGTGCGCGTATATGTGTTACGCGCGCGCGTTCTTTAAATTTATAGAAGGAATATGAAACATATTATATAATATATATATATATATATATATATAGAGACGGGAAAGAATTTACAGTGAAAATGTGATTTTGTGTTGTTAAAAAAACATTTGACTGATATTAAATTGTTGTTTGACTTGTTACATTGTGTATTATGGACACACATGTTAAAATAAAATAAAAAAGTGTATATAATTAATATTTGCATGTTAAATAATATTTTCAATTTGGAGTATTTGTATTGTGATAATTTTCGATGATTTTAAGAAAAGCAGCATTTAGTTCCTGAAATATTTACATATATATGCGCATGTACGTGTATACGTATATATGCATTTATATCGATATATATGTATATATATATATTTGTACGAGATCGAATTCTTCACAAATATTCCTATTTCTTCATCATTACCAGTTTTTATATCTGCTGCTTTTTGCTTAACCGCAACTTACTTGGAGTGGGTTTTCATCAAAATTTCCATCGGAAAACAATCTCTGAGTGCATATAGACAAGGTATATCCTGTCGTACCTATGTTTTGTATATTTTATTTATGTGCGCGCGTATACGCGTACGTGCGTATACGCGCGTGCGTATTATTTTATGAAGTGACCTTGCTTTGTATCATAGTAGTGTGTTATTTTTTCCATCAAACAAACAGTCTGATTATACAGAACTGAAGAGAGTGTGCGTTAAGAGTGTACGAATGAGGCCAGTTAAAGAGACGGTGCGGACTCGTTAGTTATACGGAGCGATCCGGTACGAACGCTTCGATGTTTTAAGAAATATACAAGTCTGATCTGCGACCATGTCTTTTTTAAAACGAATATCATTACTTTTTTGTTACATATTTTATATGTTTGTGCGAAATGTTAACGTCCCGTTGTGTTTTACGTGCATAATCGGACTCTTCTATTGGAATTTATAACGTTTAGGAATTATGTCACTGCAACGTAAAGATACGCTACGATCGCTTTACTAGGTGCGATGTTCAAATCATGTTATTTATTTATATACATATGGGATTAAGTAAAAAAAATCTACTTTACTGTGACTGTATTTATATTACGATTGTATTTATTTTTATTGTTTACGAATATTGTATCAAAATCTCGGGCTCGTGTAAGTCGATCTAGCTGAAAACTCGTATATCCCAAACCTTAATCTAATAAGAAAAAATATATATTCGGTCGCATACGTTATGCGAGTCGATTGACGTCCTACGACAATTTTGTAATCGATATGTACGTGACCTTAATTTCCTAATTGTCTGTTATGCGCTCAGTTTTTTTTAAACACGATCTATTCATTTTCGAATTACCTTTGTTTTATTTTGGAAAAAAAACGAGTCGAATGAACTAATTTAATTTGAGATCGTTTAGTCTTCCAATTTTTTTACCTGAATAAACGACATAAGGGATGAATACATTAATTCTCGTATGATTTTTTTTGTATATTATAAAATGCAAAATTACAGAAAAATTTTATCACAGTATGGTAATTTTATGATGAAAACATTGCCAAATAAGAAAATAAATAAGATTTTTCAACATGTATTCTTTTTCTTTAGCTATTATTTGCATTACGAGGTCAAACGGTAATTTTTTCAGCCCCTCCTTTTTGTTAGCCTGGTTAATTGCGACCGTCAGTTGCGACAAAAACGATTTAAATATACATAAATATTATATGAAGGTATACGTATGCATCGTATATGATAATTATTTGTAAACGCATTAAAAAGCTTTAGAATAACCAGGTAAGTATTTATTTAAAATCATATAATAATAATACGTATTTTGGTGATTTTCTAAATTGGTAGGTAGAAAGAAAATAATATTTTTTAACAAATTTTTCCAAAAGGCTGTTAATAAATTGCAAATTTTAGATATGTAAAATATGTTATTGTGACTTTTCAAAAAAAAAATATAGCATTTGCTCAATGAGCATTGAAACTAATAAATTGAAAAATCATTCGACTGCTTTGTTTTTTTCTCAGAAATTATTATTGTAATTTTTATTTTGCGACTTAAATATCCATATCGATAAATACTTTGATATTTTTTAATTTATTTATTCTACATTATTATTACATACACGTGTCAATTTATTGTCTCAAAACTGACAATATTATATTTCCATTATCTATCTAGTCAGTTTTCATTTCTCATTTTTAGTGAATATTCAACTGGTTTGCCTCGATTGCGATGTGACTTTTCGCAACCGATCGAAAGAAAGCTCATAAATATGACATTATTGTAACACCATGTATATATAAATCAAGTTAAAGTATTATAGTAATAAATAATGTGCATTCAGGGAAGAAAATATGGTCGTTCTATACAATTAATGCCATAAATTTGGATATTTTTATTTGTAGAGGTTTATTGTTTTTTTAATGTTAATTTATTTTTGTGTCAACACTAGAAGTACATATTTATGAAAAACTATATAAATAATAATAAATAAAAGAGGAATATTAATTATTAAATATGTAATTTTTAATTTTATACTTTGTTTTTAAATTAATAATTTAAAAACAGTCGACAAGTCGCAAGAATGGTAGTAAGTATTCTACGGTAGTAAATCTTTATGAAATGGTGAATTTTTATTATTATCTTATTTTGATGTGATTGTTCACTGTATGAGATAATGCTCATTGAAACTAAATTTTTGAACAGCTTACAGTTTCTCGGAAACACTTGAAAACTGATATTCAAGCAAGTCCTTTCTAAAAAGAATTAAATCGGCTTATCACACGTTTCTAAGTGGTTCCGAGAAACCCTCTCTTTCACCAGGTGCCACGGATAGCAGCAGTTGATCTTGGGTCCACAGCGCAGTTGTCGGAAAGCCATTGGCACCACTCGCCAAGGTATTGTCTTTGACCGGCCTTCCTATTGAAGACTTCATCTCATTTAAGGCGCCCTCAACAGAGATGGAGCGATGCGCTTAGAGGGTCGGACAGGAGTGTGTCTTACCTCGTCTTCCTGAGAACGCACATCGCCCCTATGGATGTGCTCAAAAAGTGTATACCCAGTGGTGTGTTTTATTGTGTTCTATATATCATATATGTATAATGGAAGTTTCAATTTAATTAAAGGTTTATGCTCAAACTTAAAAATGTCTTAAATTACATCTAATCCACCGACACCCACGATCCTAAAACTGAAGAATAAAACATGATATTAATTCATTAAATATTTATACTGTTCACGCTGATTACTACATCTTTTTTTAGTTTATACATCAATGTCAAATTGTATGTCCTTAGTGCAAGATATAGAAAGACCTATAAACGCAAAACTAAATGTTGGTTTTTTCTTTGAGTGACTTCAGCTGGCCTCTTAAGGTAGATAGTTCTACTAGTGTTAAATAAAATTAACTCCCATTAATCATTATATAGACATACTTATTGTTGCGGCAAAAATACTTTTAAAGCTTTAAAATAATGAACTTAAATCTATAATTTCTTGAGATAAGGTCCAAGTTTGTATTCTACTCTAATTAATATTGTAGTATCACTTAAAATATTATTTTAATGGCTTGAAGACATTATTGTAGTTTATTTCGCTAAACAATTAAAGAACTTCAAAAGTTGATGAATAAATTAAGGAAAAAGACTTAATAAAGAGATGCAATATATGTATATATAACTGTGAAGCGAAAAATATATTCCTAAAATTTTTACTTAAAGAAAATGACTCCGCATATGCATAAAGGATTTTTTTGCTAATACGACAGAACAGATTAAAAAATGGTAATCTATTAAAAAAGTATTATATATTTTACATTTTTGTATGGTTAATGAAATTGCTTGCATACATTTCATTATTTTATTTGTATACATCTCGTTAGATTTTTGTCAATTATTTAGCATATATACTATTCTTGGTATTTATGACGTATTTGCTGCATATTTAGAAGTTGAGGGGTCATTCAAATGTTGCAGTGCCTATATTTTAATAATGACAATGTCGGAGAGTCACTTTTCTAATCAAATGTTCGAAATTTAATTAGCGATTATCTTAATGAAGAATGAAAGAAGTATCCATACATATCGGGAACTGAGAACTAATATCCTAATATTTTTTCGCCAGCTCATCATGAATTAACAATTTCATTTAATTTCCAGGTAATTGGTTCAACAGTTTTAAATAGATCGTACATTTTCCTTTCAGTTAACTTATAATTATTTCATTACTTAAATTCACTTCTTACATATTCATCAACTTCAATGTCTTTTTTTTCTTTTCTTTTTAAGAAATTTCTTTCAATATATCAATCATCAGAGCCAGGTCGCATAAGAAACAATTTTTGCTAAGTCGTGTTACCATTCCAGAATATTGTTTATCTTTTTAAAATATTCATGCAATGCGCTGCAGGGTACGCTCACCAAACAGCACAAGATGATCGCAAGCTACAGGCAGCCCATATCGATCCCAAAATTCGATAAATTTTTATAATTTCAATTCCAAGGTCCTTAGATATATTAAAGAGCTTTTGTTGACTTTTATTTGATTGGTGAAATATTGAAAATATTTTATCAACAAACATTTTGAAGTGATTAACTTGTGTAATGTCTTTATTGAATCATCCAAAACAAGTTGTAATTGATGATTCATACAATTCCAGATAATGATCTTGTGCTCACTCCTGTTTTACACCCTAGCATGGTATTGGCACAATTTGAACAATATCCAATTGAATTATACTGGACGGCCGGTACTATCTTTCTGATATTGCACGTCAGCTCGTCCAGTAAAGTGTAATATTATAGTTGATTCATACCACTAATATTATAGTTGATTCATAACACTCTTCCACTAAATCTTTCAGGATTTATATCAGCACTCGTTCCGCAATGGCCATGTATACCTGCTAACGAGTGCAAGCATATGAATCCAGTCGCCACAACACATAATGTGTGCACAAATCTGTACATTTCGCCGGGCATAATAAAAAATAGCACATCTCGTCATATTATTTTCGTTTTTGAACATTTATTTTTTTACGTATTGTTTATAGTTCTCTGTTTTAAGAACCGGCTCTATCGAGCCAGTGTGGGTCTATAGCAGCACACCACTGCGTGGGACTTCTATCGTGCTAAACTCAAGACTTTATTAGCAAATACTGCTTTAAAAATATTTTCTGGACTTATTTAAAAGCATTATTACTTTATGAAAATCTCTAGAAAAGTTGCAAGTAAGTTGAAAAAATTATAAATTGATATGAGAAGAATAACATTTAAATTTATGGGATACTGGAAGTTTAGAAGAAGAGTTCTCGAATGCAATACAAGTAATGGTTGTGTGATTGTAATATGAAAAATACATTACAAGCCTTCTAAAACTCTTGGAAACTATAGCAAGAAACTAAGAGGCAGCTTCTCTTCATGACGAATACTTTTATCTAAGTGGCATCAATTAAACGTTTAGTGAATGTTGGTTACATTGGTATATTACAATTAGCATACCAATAACATAATTTATTAATTAAAGTTAATAATAGTTTTTTATAATTATTATAATTCCATTGTAACATTATAGACGCTAATCCTATCTGTTACCACAGGGGTAACAATATTAATATAAACGGGTATGTATTGTGAAACTGAATTTGGGAATCAGTGACTTATTTTAATAATCGTAAACTATTATTACAGCCTCCATTTACTAGATGTTGCCATTAAGCTCAGACAGTTTTTTTAATGATAGCATATTTTTTATACATAAATATTTGTTTCCAGAGCGGGAGTTAAGCCCACGGCTCTGGATCACTTTATAAACTACGCTATTCAAGCTATAATTAAAAAAAATACAACTGAAGTTATTATGGGGGTTTCAACAATGACCCTCTAAAAAACTACAACAAGGGTTTGGCTAAACAAAACTAGTGAAATCAGGATTTTGGAACTCCCAAAATTTTTGCGCAATAGCTATGTAGAATATCAAAAGCCATAAATTATCACTAATTACCACAAAGTAAATATTCTAAAACCAGTTTTAATAGGTTTCTAGAAACACACATAAAAAAATACGTTGTTATTATTGTATATATCCATTGTAATCATCAGATGTTCTCCCACAAATAGCTACATTGGACGTTACGCCTTCTCTAAGGGATGTTCCGTAGCTGGGTTAAACAATATTACGATTTATTATAAATTAACTTTCTCTCTCATTTGTTCAAGCTTCATCGAAGGACCAATAAGATATGACACTTGTTCTCACTACTACTTCATCACTCTCGCACTTATAACACAAACTTACTCTCGGCGAACACAGACTCACCAACATGACGCAATTGACCGTGATGAACCATAGATCATTCTCACAACTGCGAGACTCTACGACTCTTCCTCACACGAAACCGTCGACCGATAGGTAGTATTATACACATATTGAATTATACATATTTGTGTGCAGTAAACAATGTTTCAAACAGCTCTTCCGGTGTCTAACCGATTGTAAAGTTACACCACTCGGTCACCAACCCCGAAACATTTGTAAAATTAGTTTACAAACTACAAGAAATAGTTTAGTTTAGTATATAACGTAGGAAAGTTTTTAATTTGTACATATTCGATATGGAAACTCAAATTAAAGGTTAATTAGAGTATTATTTATTTTTTATGACATTTACAAAAACATTACTTATATAAATTAGTGGTGAAAATTGAATTTATTTCATGAATACTCTTTCAATATAATATCAAATGCAGTAAAGATCTTTCAAGTTTTAGAATCGAGTTGATATGACTTTGTCAGCTAGTGAGACGCTTGGTTCTGTTTGGTATATATTCTTATTGCACAATTATCATAGTTATGTATTTATAGATTTAAATCATGTGTCAGTTTTGGTTAGCTGTGTCTAATGCGCAACAATCCGTTTGACTCGTGATGCTGTAGATTATATTAATCGGATTATCAACTCGATGATATTTTACAGTGTAGAAGATCATCGAGTTAATAACCCGATGCAGAACAGTTGTGAAGGCTTTATTTGATCGCCGATCGCACTTCGTGATGTAAGCGGCTTAGATAAATGGTGAACGGGTTTATTTTGACTAATCAGATGGCATTGTATTCCCGTCCTCTCATATAAGCTGTCATCGGGCGTGTGGCAATTCATAAATGGATATATTAACTGGTGAATTTATAGCATTTTTATGGCTATGATTAAATGAAAATAAAAGTTTTGCCAGAGATAGAAGAGCTGAGTTCTTGCCAAGCATTACGAGTTTCCTGCAAGTGCTTTTGCTTAATTGTGAACGGGTTTATTTTGAACAATTGCCACTATCATCGCGACTGAAGAATCGCGTCTAAGCATATACATACTAAAAAAGTACCGCTTCAAACTAGAATTTTGTATATAAATTTATAAACACAAACCAGTTTATTGCATATTTTTTTTCATTTCATTTTCATTTTTGAATCATATTTCATTATTTTTTCTCTCAATTTCTGCAAATTATGCTTGGATACGAATCTCAAGAGTCGCGTTGAATCATATACTAAAAAAACACCGCGTTAAACTAACATTTTGTGTATAAATTGCTTAGTACGAACCTATTCAGTGAGTCTTTTTAAGTCACGCCAAAGCAGAAATGTCAGTGATGTAATTCTAAAAATATAAGTACTGGAGCGTTACTCCCTTTTAAGGTAATTAATAAGATTCCAGTATATGTTAACACAGAGACGAATAACCTGGTTATTTTATTTGTTGCGTTGTAGTTGAGTTGTGCAGTGTGCTGTCAGAGACTATTCAATTAAGCTCTAATAATTTTTACCAGATCTTCTAAAAAATCGTACTGGAACGCGTTCCTGTCATGGATAAAAGTACCGGAACGACGTTTCGGCCCCACTACACCATTGGCATACACTTGAATATTCTAATTAGTTTATTTTGTCGTCACTCATAAAATCACTGTCCTATTATGTTAAAATATTTCTATTTATGTTGATATACAGTGAAACCTCGACTTACGAGTGAGTTGACTTATGAGTTTTTTGAGATACGATCATTTTTTTAAATTGACTCAACATATGAGAAATGTCTCGACAAAAACGTATTGCGTAACCTAAAAATAAACTTAATCAATAATTTAGGTACTATGCATTAACTATTTCAATTGCCATTAATGCATTTTATTTCTCATTAAATTCATTTAAACAGTGAAAATTGATTTGAGATACAAGTAATTTGAGTTAAGAACTCCGTCACGGAACTAATTAAACAGAGCACCACTGTATATTTATAACACTGTTTGATGACTTAAATCATGTGTTATTATAAATTTCTAGTCGTTCCTTCGATTTGTTCTTTTTGCGCAATTTTCAGTGTGGCAACACTGCTAGCGAGTGGCAATGTCAAGACGTCCAGTCGAGTTTTCCTTCGTGGCCGCGCGGTCGCGTTCGTTCGTTGCGCGTTTTGTTCGCGACTGTTTGTGCTAAAATTGTAACAGAAACATCAGTTGATTTCGCATTCGGACGACAGGCACTACTTCGTCCGCCATCTGCGACGACTCGAATCGCTGTTGCGGCGTCCGAGTGCCGACTGACGTTTGTGTCAACACTCGGGGGTGTATGTGCCGGAGCGAAATTTTGCGAAAATCCTTTTGGTGATATTTAGTGTGGATTTTAGTGTTTCCGTCTCGAGGCAGCCGGCCGGGCGTAGCTCCGCTCCGATCCGATCCGAACCGTAAGTGTGAACGTTCAATGAACTCTTTGTTTTGATCATACGCGTTCTTGGAAGCGGAAAATATACAAAAGTTTCAAAATCGGCTTCTTTGGAATCGTTTTATTAATATTTTCATTTAAGGGCAACGTGAACGTCAAAATTATTTAGTCCGTCAAAATTTGAAAATTGCACCGTTTTTTGTTAAGACGTCGCGGCCATTGATTAGCGTTTGGCAGTTACAGTCGTTGGTCGTAAGAAGACAATTGGCTGCCATGCCCAAGTGAACTTTTCAAATTATGATTTATTGTCTATTATTGTGTCGTCGACGATGTTCGCAAACACGTGCTTTGCGAACAGGTGAACTTTGACGCATAAATGCATAATGCATTATTGTTAAAAGCTCTGATTACTTTTTCTAAGAAACTCGTTGCTAATTTCGTGAGAGCATCACTATATTTTAGTTTGTTGATTTGAAAGACAAGTATCATTCTATACGTGAGGTGTAATTTGTTATATACAGTCTAAATAACGCAACTATTATTATTAAAGCACTTTTGATTGATATCGCAATTACAATTAGTTAGTACAGTAATCAGTTTAAAGAAAGAAAAAAAATCTCTCTTGCATTTGCAAAGCATCTTTGTCTAGCGGTTTGTCTAAAATACATATTTGCGAAAGCACTAATACTAACACTAAAACGGGATCTATTGCGAATGGCATAATTAACGAAATAATTTGCGCGCTTTTAAAGAAAATCTCCTACCATTTCCCTGATCCACTTTGGTTCCGACTTGGAAATACGCGATCGTTCTACTCTAAGCCGAATCAACACAGATGTCACATTTGAGGTCTCGAAAAACAGCCGCTTCCACTTCGCTCGACAGATTTGCTCCGGCCAAGTCAAGAGCATCTATTTCATATAATCATTCTAACCATTTTATATTTATTCTGATCGAATGTTATTTTTATCACAGTCGCATTGAAAAACAAATCCTATCTGTATTTTACACTACATATTAAAAATAATGTAAAGGTGTATTATAAAACAGATGAACATATTTTTTAAATCAAATAAAATAATCCATATAAACAATTATTTAAAAAAAATTTAACCGAACTTACATCAAAATAGATTGATTTAAATATATTAACATGTTAATAATATCATCAATAACAAAAATCGATCGACTATTTAGGACCATGTTGCTAAGTAAATTAGATTTATTATTTTTAAGTGTGTTAGTATAATACTAAAAATATTTTTTTATTATATGTATACATGAAAATATTGCTTTACCAACTGTTACATTTGAAATTTATATAAAATAGACAAATTCCCTGTCCTTTTATTTAGTTTAAGCATGTTTAATGCAATATATTATTTATTTTTTTATGTGATGGTAAAAAAATATAGTATATATTTAACTAAATAAAAACAACTAATTTTTACACCTATTACATGAACATGCAAATTTAGTATTACAGTCTAATTAGTAACGAATATTGGCCCTACACCTAAAAAATATGTGAAAATACTAACATAAACTTTAGAAAACATTTTCAATATGGACATATAATCGTTACTGCTAAGCCTCTGATTTGGTGCTAACTATGCTTGGACGCTATATCAGGCTACTATAATTAAAACGACATGAGCGAAGAATTCGTAAGAATTTATATTTTGGCTGATAAGAGCAAGTATCAAGTATACGTTTCTTTTATTCACCTTAAACGAATGGAAGAAAGAGATTTTTAAGACCAACGGCCGTAATATTCAAATTTCAAAGCTATCTAATGAATCAAAAGAATGTATTCCGGGTGACCTTTTATAAGCCAAATCATTGTGGTCGCTTCTTAGTGGTGATTAAAATACGTTAAATCATTCTATGCGGTGGGCGACATAAAACCAATTATTTTCCAGGCGTGTATCGATGATCATAGATACATAGAGATACTTAGTGCTGTTAATTAGTTTTATTTTCTTAAGAAAGTGCATTTAGCCGCGCGTCATGTAAATATTGGATATTTTAAACGTTAATTATTATTTTATATTAATAAAACTGTGGTCGCGCATTGAGAATATTTTGGTAAATATAACTTATAAAAATTCAATAAATCGACCAAAAATATTTCACGGTCGACCTTGTTGTATTTTATATGAATTCATCGTACCACAAAATTGTTCCGTTTTATTGACACAATAAACGTTTTATTACCCAAATAAATATTTATTTCGGTTAACCGGCAATGGGTTTCGTATTCGACTCGTCTAGGTAAAATTTACCATTTTTTTTACATCCGATGCAGTGTTTTAAAACCGGTTTGCATGAGCCGGTCAAGTATACTCTTATGGTTTATTTGTTCGTTCGATTCAAGGATCCGAGCTTCTCAATTTTCAAATCGTTGTCTATTTTCATGACAAATGAGAGAAGTACAAATAAAATTTGGTCGAGCGCCTAGCTTAATAAACCCTTCCCTACCGCAGCAGTATCGTTAAATATTAACGAGAATTGGGATGCATGCAGTATTGATTAATTCCCCCCACGGTCCTAATGGGTCTTGTCGGCTCAACCTCGCCTTTAATTTGTTTTAACGATTTTGTTCGATGAGCGACTTCTATACTCCCCTTTTTGCATTCACGGTCATTATTAGCTTTTTTCTTGAAGCTCTGTAAAACTGGGCATAATATGTTTAACCATTTGTAGTCCAAAGTTTTTTTATTAGTGTTACCAATATTTAATTAAATAATTGATAAAAAAATAATAAAAAGATTTTTTTTTACTATATTACATCTTTCTAGGTGTATATTATATGAAATAATTTTTATTTTGGCAGAATTAACTTTAAAAGTTAAATTATGTATTTATAATATAAAAAGTTTTATTTTAATTTAAAAAATATTGAAGAAAATTTTTAAAAATATTAAAAAAGATATAAATTTAAGGATATTTTCAGATTTAAAAAAAATTAAACATGCTGTATTTCATTAATTATGAAAAAATAATATCAATTACTGGACCTTTCTTTCTAACATCCTTTCAGACAGACCATGCGATCCTTTCGATGAAATCTTCGATGACTTTTTCGTACATTTCGGGCGGTATCTCAGCTATAGCTTGGCGGATGTTGGTTTTTATGTGATCTAACGTTTCGGGTTCATCGGCGTAGACACGATATTAGCTTAACCCTACAAAAATCCAACGACGTTAAATCGAATGAACTTCTAAAATGCAATCGTGAAATATCAGGTTGTCCCATAAGTCTTTTCGTTTTTAAGATGCGGGTTAAATTAGCTAAAAATTAAAACGTGTATAATACTTTTATTAAATTATATATTCTCCATCTTTTTGTAGTTATTCTCCACATGCTAATCAATTTTCTTTTGTATCTGATTAAAAAAATAATGTATTTTTGGAAGCAATAAATTCTTTAATGTCGTTTTTGTAAAATATCTGCAGGGATCTAAATAGATGATAGTCGTTTGGAGCAATGTCTGAAGAATACGGTGGGTGAGAAAGGAGTTAAAAAAAATCCATTGGTTTTATATCGTTTTCTTGGATACATAAAGGGGTGAAATTACCCTTTTTTAATTCATAAGGAAAGATCTTAATCGCTTTTAAAATTAATAAACTGAGCACACTATGTGTCTGTCGTAATTGTCTGCCTATAATCCAATAGCTCATAATGAATTATGTCCTTCATATCCCTAAAACTAAACTTGTTATCAGGGTTCTCATCTTCAGTAACAATTTGATTCAAAAATAAATCTTTCTATTCTATTATAGAATCAATTATTATTGGCATATTCAGATATGCTGCGTTAGGTTTTTCTCAGATATTTTTTAGATTTATATACTAGTACTTTTACAAGCAATTTTGATGTTTGTTAGTATGGCGTTACGCCCAAAAATCACGAGTTATTACTCCCCACTGCGTTTTCTGTGCTGTTCAAACCCAAACCTAACCTAAACAAATTAACCATTATACCATTATATTCGTTTAGGTTAGGTTTGGGTCTGAAGAGAGTCGCGGGAAACGCAGTGGAGAGTAACGACTGGTGGTTTTTGAGCGTGGCACCGTGTTAAATAACAAGTTCCAAATTGTATTTCTATAGTAAATTTTAAGTTAGTCTGTAATGTAAATAGGTTTGTGTTTCACACGAAACATTGAGAAACTGATAAACGCGCTGTCTCTGGCGCAATTTGTTTTGATTCGACACGTAGACTAAGTTTGTGCGTTCGTGATGCGTATGTGTCAAACAATATTGTGTTCCAAATATTTAATAATTTCAGTATTGAACAGGGCGATGCCAGGTGACACGTCTAATGCATGCAAATGTTTTTATTTATTATTATTCATCAAATTGCTTTTTATTATTCTCGTACCCGCAGCTTCAAAATTATCGATACACTTGAACGGAAGCGTTCTCGCGAGGCCGAAACAGCTCTCGAAGCGGCCATGACCTTTGCATTGATTTTTTCGCGTTCGAGGGTACGCTTACGACGTTTTCTCACGATATATAAAAAACTTTTAATTTACACTCATTATTATTTGGCATACGATGACTAATGTAAATATTTACTTTCGAACCGAAAGTGAATTGTAGAAGTATCGCTCGCTACCGCAACCAAGCGGGTTCAATGTTGCCATAAAACAAATTATTTATAAACAGAATTACCAACTGCGGCGCGTTAAGATATTCACCCCTTTATTGTATTTGACAAACGTCCGTGTAATTAAAGACTGTAGCGACAAAATTGTAGGTTGGCGGGCGGCGTGCCATTGCCCGCTGTTGCGTATCACTGACCGCAATATTGTCGCGATGACAGTTGCGGCCGGCTGTCAACCGCCATGCGTGAATTGTCTTTGTGAGATTTAAATTGACCGAATTAGATCAAATCTGTTTTATTTGTTTATATATTGTAAATCTTTCGTTACGACATGACAAATGCGTTACAATGATGTAAACTCAATCAACAACTACTAAGTAAGTAGTGAGGCACCAAACTGAAATCAAAGTCTATGATTAATTGATATCTATTTTATGAATTATAAATTATTATTACAATTTACAATAAATATATGTCACTACGCACGATCTAGCTCGATTTTATTTTATTTATTTATCACGATATTTATCTGCGAGATTAGGAACATTTAGAAAAAACTGATCTTTGATAATCGATTGGAATTATAATTGTATAGAAATTTAAAAACACTTCATATAAGATACAAACACTAGATACACCTTCAGATACTAGTTACATCGCGTGTCTTTCGTAAATGGAGATAGGTTTAAAATATTAAATATAATATTTACGGTTAATGCGCAATTACATACAGCAGACGTTTCAGATTATGCGAAATTATTTATGTATGAATTTTAATGAACTTGCAAGATTACATTAGTGGCAATGGATTTTTTATCTGTAAAATTGAAATAATTTATAAATACAAAGCTATCGACAATGCGAGTTTCCTTATGCATACTTAGATACATATGTACATAATATTAAAAAAATATGTTTAGTTAAGGTCATATTGTATTTAAATAAAAGTAACATTTTTAATATTAATTCTAATACAAAAAACCGGGTTACAAAATTTAAAAAATCGGTTTCCGAATTATACAAATTTAGTAAAAAAAAAACTGTTTTTAAAACCGTTAAGCCATCCAAATGTATGTGCTTTTTAAAACTAATTTTGATGTAACAATTATGGGTGATCCTGACACTGCATTTATTTAAATGAGCAGTTACTGATTATAAGCTTAAATAACGCCGAATATATTAATTCAAATTCATTCTAGACCTTGCTACGTATTAAACAGGACACTAACATGAATATAACTTTCTGACAGCTTGTCGACTATCAAATTTATATCTAATATCTTGGATACCGTCAACTCTTCGGGTAGTTTTGCAAATTTCTCTCCGGCATATTCTTCAAGTCCGATCAATATGTATATCAGGGTTAGCCAAACTTTTGAGTCTACTCGATGTTTAAATAATTGTGAGCGGTCTACCCAGTAGTGAAACTCTTGGGCATCTCAAAAAAATATCATCATTTCTCAAAGTCGTAAATAATTATATTTTATATAAACTATATTATTAAAAATAAAGTTGTAAAATAAACTTTTCTGTATACGTTGCAAATATAAAAAATCTCAATATATGATCTCAAAAATTCTCAATATATGAATAAAATACGTTTTGAAATAGTAACTCTTTAATATTCGCGGTGGAAGCTTTGACTATCCCTGATGTATAGGCGTTGCGTAATTTTGATGATTTTTCTGGTAACACCCTCACTCGTATCTGACGTGTCCCCGGCTGGAACTGATTGAACCTTACCCGTTGATTAAATATCTCCACGGGAACGACGAAAAAACCTAGACAAACACCCTGACAAATTGTTGACTCTCTTTCTCTTCGTCCCCAGGTGGGGTGGTATGTTAAATTAACCCGTCTCACAGATTGCCGCATTATCCGTCGTCCAATCTATGATTGGATTCTGGTGCAAGATTTCTCTTATGTATTTATTAACGTCGGCGTTAAATGGACATGTCAATCATTCTAGTTTTGTTTGTTGTGGAGGCGGTCAATGAAACGGTCAATTAATCAATTAGTTGATAGTTAACGCAGTTTGATACTTTGCTTTAGAATAGCTGTGTATACTTTGAGTAATGCACACTAATATAGTGCATTCATACATTCGAGGTTTTGGGATTATGTCCAACGATTCTATTTTGCAAGGTAAAAGGATTTATTTAGATGCCTATTTAAGTTAAACGGTTGCTCGTGACTAGATTATTGAAGTAGTAGTATACATGTGTTTTAAAAGTAACGCTCTTACACAGTTGCTACTTATGCATTTATGAGATTTTCAGTTATATTAAACGAATGATGTTTACACAGATAAAATAAATTGGAATTCTTGAAACGTACTAAATTTTTCAGCGTAATCCCTTCTCTATTCACTTCTCCCAATGATCATAAAGTACTCTATATACCCTCTTTAAATAACGTTTGTAGTGTACTGTCTAAATTTTTAAAATTTTAAACGTTATAACAAATAAATGACCCCAATTACAGATGACATATCTAAACTGTAAATTATAATAATAGCTTATAATTAATAAAATAGACTTCGCATATTCCCAGATTTTGAATTCATAATAGATAATTATAATTGTTAACTTTCGTTTTCCGTCAATACTGTTAAAAAAATACTGGTATTGTAAAATTAGGAATATATAATTGCGTCAATTCTGGGAAAGGTGTATTTTTTTCGTCGTCCCGGCAAGTGCATAATGGCGAGCCTCCAACTCAACACGTGCGCGTGACCTTAATTTTTGGTTCTATTCATTGAAAGAAATATAGAGGACATTTAAAAATTAAAAGCTTATAAATAAAACACTTATAACATCTTAACAAAATTATTTTGACGTAATTTTATCTTTATTTTTAATAAATTCTTGTATTATGCCTGTGAGTGCTTGATGAATCGATTAATGCATAAGGGATGAAATCTTTCGCTTTTTCTACGGCGCTTACCATCTGCTCCAAATAGATTAAATTTGGATTCGTCGGAAAAAGCCACTCTTCTCCAATCTTCGACGGTCCAATGGCGATGAGCTTCTGCCCATTCAAGGCGATTCTTTTTCATCTTCCCAATAAATAGTGTTTTTTTTTGCTGGGTTTCGCGCTATCCAGCTTCAACGAAACGACTATTCAGTGTCCGTTCGAAATATTCGAGTTTGAAGTAGATTGTAATTATGTTTGTATTTCGGCAGCAGTTTTGAATCGATATTTTTTTATGATATCCTTTATTCTGCGGTTTTCTCGAGCATACGTCAAACGCTTCCGCCCACCCCCTTGCACCCTCTGTAGAATTCCTGTTTCGCGATATTTTTTAATAAATTTTCGAATAGCAGAACCACGAAACCCCACTCTTCGCGCTATCTCTATAATTGAAACCTTTTCTTCGAGATATCTTATTATTTTAGATTTTACCGTGATCGACATTTGTTTAGATCTCTCTATGATTTTGGGTTTGTAACTAACGTGCAACTGAGGAGGCTTTACAAGTTAAAATATCTTGTAAATTATTACCACAGATGCATTTAATCATCAGAATAATACAATAGAGCAAGTTTTAAAGAAAGAATACATTTTAATAATAGAATTCGTGAAATATTGCCTATGAAATTTTCAATTGGCCACAGCTGTAGGTATTGATTGATTATCCCGTTGTAACATATCTTGTATTTTTGTACTACTTTCTACTCAAATTTTATCGTAGTGGACACTAAGGAGTTTGAAATAATATTTGCCGTTTATTATAGTACATTTGAAAGATGCTCAACAATAATTATCCCTCCACAATTACAAAAAAATACCGTTGTAATGGAAAGTATCGAACGAGCATTTCATGAAATTTTCTAAACGCCGTCATTTCGTTGATTGATTTTTTTTTAATTGCTGTAGTCATAACAGTAGCGGCACCCAACGAGCATGCTAATCTCACTAGTTTATTTACGGCCGCAGTATTCTTTGAATGCAATTCTTTTAAACAAATCATTCTTTTGCAGTTCTTACAGCTCTTTTAAACAAGTCAAATTTATAAATAAGTTACAAAATAATATGTTACTAAAGTATTTTAATAAGTATTGAATAATAAATAAAGATATACATAGATTAAATACTAGAAATAGAGATAATTTAAAGACTAAGAATATTGTACAGAGATGTGAATTTGTATAATAATTTTATTGCGCCAGTATGGATAAGTTTAATTAAGTATTTCAAAATTGAAATCCTCATAACATCGTTCATTATGTGGCTCTGAAATTAGCTTAACATACCTGAATTAAATATCAGAAACTAGGTTGTCCCTTACAACAATAATCAATCACACGCGGTCTAAATGTCCCATAAAAAATTGAAACAATCTGATTAGAATGTTATCTAACACCCGTCATATTCTTTAGACCTTGCTCCTTCAGTATTTAAATTATTTAGGTCGTCAAACAATTTCAAATATTTATTTTCAAAGTTACTTTTGTATAAAATATGCTAAAACTTTACATAATTACGTGGGCAGTATATTAAAAACACATAAACTTTTTATTATCATAGCTTTTAAGATTTATGTATTATTTATTTCAATTCAATTTATAGAGTTTACATTAACTACAATAATAAACATCCACGTACTATTTATTCTCATACATTTTCTACGTTGTATATTGTGGATCGATATATATATAATATGTAAATTCTTTAAAAGCCATTCATTTTCTGACATTGTTTATACACATGTTTTATTTAGTTATTATTATCTAAGATTTTAAAACAACATATTTATATCAATTATCTGAATAGTTTTATATTATATATTAATTGTCTTATATGTATTAAAAATATTGTAATATAATTTACCGCTGTTCCTGAAAAATGGAAATCTGATCTGAGAGAATCTAAATGAAAATTGGTATAAAAGGGTCAGTGTAATCAAGCACTTAAGAGCGTGCGATAAACATTTTATCCTCTGTTTAAATATTTACTCTCTCGGAAGAACTTAGCTAGGCGAAAAGAGGTTGTTAACTACTTAACTGTCCGATATCGGAAGCGTATCGCGTTTTCGGAAGCCGTAAAGTCGTGATCGATGAGGCAAATATTTTCGGTGATGCTCTGACCCCCCAGTTTTTGACACAATAACGTAATGTGATCTCGGATGCTGTGTTTATTTTTTGATATATGTACCGTAATAAAAAGGTCTTGTTCTTAATAAACTGTAAGGACAATGTGATGTGTATACTAACGTATGTTTGGTTGCGTTTTTTAGTTTATCATTTTTTTAATAGATACAGACGTTAACCGCAAACCTCAAAGTCCATGCACGTAGTTTTTTTATTGCGTTCTGTCATCTTCGACGCTAGATAAAAATATTTATAGATTAAATGTTGACACATCAACGACATTTTTAAACGACCACATAAATACAATCATCTGGTTGAAAGTTGTAAAATTTAACTTGAATTGATTTCCAATTTTAATTAGTCAGTATAAACTTGACGTTCATTCTAGTCCAATCAACTTTTAGTTTTTTTTAATTGGCGCCGATATTCGACCCTGCCGCCATTTTAGACGTTTTTAGCAATACAAAGAACGCCCAGAAACAAAGAGGAGAGGAAAAAAGTAGGGTGTGCCGTTCTAAATAAAATGTAATTCGGACCTTTAATTAATCAACGATCGGTTTAAGATACAAATTGTTCGTTCTGAAAGTCTGTAATCTCGCTCGGCGTTGGCGTGGGTCTAATCCAGATGTTTTTTTAAAGCAATGCCTATACAGCTTCATTAAGCTCATGAAGACACATGTGTGACAATGCGTAAATAGTAGATTAGCTGTCATCCGCAGCGAGCATTACCAATGTAGATCTTTATTTATACAAACGACTAACGGACGACTCTTTGACTAGAAGCCATCGATCTGTAGTGTTTGTGCAACTAAATATGATGATATCATACTTATTTATGTAAATGTTTTCACCGTAGCTCCTCTAATTCTGTATCAGAGATCAAACATTATGAATACTTTTTGAATATATATATGGTCTTGTGTTTCCGGAAACTGTTGATTCAATTAACATTCTTTATGGTTTCTAAATGCGTAATGTTTATAGCTTCTTCTTCACTTTGTAGATGTGGATCGTTGAACTCGTGTAATTCAATGCAACAGTTTATTGTGTGATTTGTTTACTCAGTCGCTTTTCTTTTATACACATACATTTATAACTGTCATGTTATTCACGTTATAATTTAACGTCTTAATAGTTTACGATGAGAAAATGTTCGACAAATTATTTTAATTGCCATAATTACCGTGTAAAGGCTGTCTAAACATTTAAGCTTATATACGATGTTTGTATAATAATCTAGGACCTAAATTCAAGGTAATCTGATTGTATCAATTCTGCGCATACGAATTAATACAATATATACATAAATTAATTTGCCGTTTAATAAGTGGAAATATATTTTATTTAAATACATTATTTCGATAACATACATATATATATTTATAATTAGAAAATCACAATACTGGCGGCCCTTGACTTTCGCACATAATTGTTTCCTGAAAATGTGTGCGAATGTTGAATGTACGAAAGTCGAGGGAAGTAAAAAAAAATGAAATTGTGTGTATTTTAAAATATTTATTTATCAAGTAAATATAAGATGTTTAAGAGACACGTTTAAGTGGGGTTTGCGGGTGTATCCTTTGAAAAGTTATCAAGAGTTAACTGCTTTCTACTATTCTTTTTCTTTTCTTCATGTAGTATTTTATAACATGCTATGTTTTTATTGATCGCCCTACGCACTTGAGATATGCGTTCTCCATTGGGATCACAATCTTCCATAATATTAAAAAAATTGTCAAGGTGCGTGAAGGCTTCACTCATATTTTTCATTGTTAAAGAATTTTCCAAAATAAACCTGTCTCATCTACATTAAATATTTGGCTAGAGGAATATTCTCCATTTTCAATAAATTTGGATAATTAAGAAATAAATTCTTTTGCAGCATCTTTATCCGCATCAGCCGATTCTCCAGTAAATTTAATATTATGAAAAGAATACCTCATTTTAAAATTGTAAAATCAACCGTTACTTGCTTGAAAAACCGTGTTAAAATCTTTTTTTAATCTATCCTTCCAATCTTTGTGCAAACTTAGAGCTTTTGCTTGAATAATTGAAATACTCAGAGGGACATCTTTTTGATGTTGGTCATCGATCCACGATGACAAAGATTTTCCATTTCATCCATGTTTTTTTTTTGCAATGTTTTTTTTGGAAACATATCTTTAAAGATTGCGGAAATATATCTTTATTTTCCACAATTTTGAACGTATTTCTTAATTATATTTTTATTTTGCAAAATTGAACATATTGTAGACCTGTTTGTATCATACGAACGTCCGATTGAAGCAAAAGATTCACCGCTATCAGAACGTCTAATAATTTCCATCTTTGTCTTGAATCGTGTAAAGTTTATGAGTCCTTGATTTATTTTTGTTCGTATCAACACAAGTTTTTCCGTTTATCACTCGTGTTTATATTTGATTTAATTTAAAAAAAAAAAAAAAAATTAAATTAAAATAAATTGTTTTTGTTTTTAAAAGGTGCGAAATAGCGAATTGTGCGAAAGTCGAACGTCCGAAAGTCGAGGGCTGCTACTAACATTATGTATATGAAAAAATATCTTCAACTCTTTTATACAGTCTGGAATTAATTAACGAAATCTTGTCCTATCAAGAGAGAGGCAGAGACCGTTAGTTTGGTTTTGTAAGGTTCAGTAATCGCCGTCACGTGTTGTATTGTGCGTGTTAACTACACCTGTACTTAAGCTGTATTTAACAGCGACTTTCTGTTTGCATCCATTACTTGGTATCAGCGTTTTTTATACTTGTATTTAAGATATTTTGATATTTTTTCACTACTTCCTCTAAGTGAAAACTCACGCAAGGCCACTGATATTCTTAAAAAAATCATTTACTAACAAATTATTAGATTGTCGGCTCATTCTAAGATATTTAATCTGATACTGTTTTAAGTATAAGGTTAAACTATGTAATGCTCTATAATGTGTGACTCAAATGTACATAGTATATATTTTTATTATAAGAATATGAAGTTGAAAATAGAGGGTTTTCAAGCATCATTATAAGTCAAGGACCTATCGTTACATAAGGTTAGTGTTTCTCTTTCGAAAATAACGAGATTTAGCAATCGTGACCTATAATGTTCTATCTTGTGGCTTTTTATTATTTTTAACACATTAGCGTTCTCATCTCCGTCGGGCCTAATAACCCATAACGAGCTTACAAGCCGTCCAATTAAAACGTCCCAAACCTTCTTAGAAGAAAAAAAAACATAAAATAGACCTCGATGCACATAATCCGCTTTACGTATGGATCAACTCGATAAACCTCGAATTTATTATGCACGGCGGGTAAACTCAGTAATGGCGTCACGCGAGCCTGATAGAGATCTCTTCGGCTAATGACCGAAAATTTGAGATTTGCGTAATAAGGGAAATTAGTTTTTTTGCAAAATGGCCAAAAATAAGGCCTATGCCTTTTTAGTCGATATGGTGTTTATGGATTTTAGTCCTTAATACTAAGATCTTAGACTTTTATAAATTAGCTGAATGAGATATTTTGATGTGATGTGTATCACATCTAATTTTGTAGTGGAAGCGCATCCTTTGATTTAAATTCGAAAATTATTTCAAAAAGAAATTATGTAACTTTCACATAGCATAAACCTTTCAGCAGCATCAGAGGCGTCCGTACGATTCAATCTTTTGGATGGATTTTTTTTATAAAATCTAACCGATTTATGACCTTCGCCGAACATCACAAACGTGGGCAGCATCACAAAACGTACGGTCGAAAAATCGTGGGAGGCGTCCAAATACAACGCTTTACTTTGGTTTCAATATTGTTGCAATATTTACAAGTTAATTAGAATAATGTATGTGTTTCGACGCAAAAATAGAACCACTAAATTCGCTTCAATAAAAATAGGGCTTTTAAATCGTAATATAACTATATGTAGATCATTGTTTGAAAATATTTAATTTTAGTTTTGAACTTGAGGATATTTTCAAATTTTTTTTAATAATTTAATATTCTATGTATTTCAATACTTATGAAAAATATTATTAATTAAATCACTTTTTACAACAAACAATTCTTTTGATGACTTTTTTGTAGATTTCGGGCGGTATCTCGGCTATATCTTTGCGGATGTTGGTTTTTATGTGCTCAAAAGTTTTGGTTCATCGGCGTAGACACGACTCTTAGTTTAACGCTACAACGTTGACGTCACCAAAACGTTTAATAATGTGACCTGTGAACTTTTCAACCAAAACATCCATTGTTGCACCCAAGGTGTGCCAAGTTTTGTTGGAACCACATGTCATCCACATTAATATTTTTGATTTCGTACCAAAAATAATCGGTGATCATGTGCATATAGCGCTCACCGTCGACTGTAACATTCCGACCTTTGTCGTTTTCAAAAAAGTAAGGCACGATGACGCCGCCTGACCACAATCAGTGTTTTTGCCATCTAATCATCTCTGGTGATACACGTGATAATTTTATTCGCCCTATATACAGTAATTTTGCTTATTAACATACACAGAGAGGTGGAAATGTGCCTCATCAGAAAATAACATTTTCTTTTAAAAATCAGCACCAACTTCCTGCTGCTCTAACATTCAATATACGCAAATTCTTTACTGTTCGTGGTCTCTGGGCTTCAGTTCTTGTGTTATCTGAATTATATATGTATAGGTGTAGGTGCAAGTCCAAATGCAAAATGTGCCAAAGGCAGCCATAAAAAAACTCAAAAAAAGAGCGGCGGTTAATGCGATCCAAGCATGTTGATTTATTTAAACTCAAAGACTAGCAGTGTGTTTAACAATGTATGAAAAAATCACGTATGAGCTGTAACTGAAAGTAGTCCACACACCTAAATATTTACCCGAGTTACAGCTAGATTATAGAAATAAATATGTTATGTTCTGATACTCGAGTTAATTAATAAACTTGGAAGCTGAGGAGTCGCCGATACTTTGAATCGAAGACTTCAGACCCTACTCCAAACCCTTACACACAATCGACACATTTTCAACATCAGTACTATATACATAAAAATAGATCAGCTATTAACTGTTTCCTTATTCGATTCATGAAATGACGCCGCTGTGGTGACGATACAAATATCACAAAGTCGGGTAATGCCAAAATATTAAAAACATGATTCTCCTATATAATAATAGCAGCGATAATGAGCCGTTTTTGATTCCGCATTACTACAAACAGGAAACGGGTCACATTAATTTATTTATTACTATATGTATATAAATTAAATAAATAAGTTCGATATCAATTCATTTGTGAAATATATATTTTTCTGTTTCATTGCTGTTTTGTTTTTGATATTGCGTCTTTTCTTCTTCAGCTTTATAAAATGTACAGTAATAATTTCATTTTATTTAAATAAATTGAAATTAATGAATTATTTACCTCTAGATAATTGTAATTCCATGCAACATTTCTAAATACTCCTGGCACTATTAAAAACAAACTGTTCAGTAGTTTTTGAGTTTATATGGCATATACATGTGAACATTGCCTTTTATTTATATAGATAGATTGTAACATAATATGTCTGGCAATTAAAAACATATGTTTTTTAATATAATATTGTCGATTAGGTGTAGTACATTGAAAGTGCACGCGTTTATTGTGGTAGTTCATTAAGTTCTAACTGAAGTTGCGACTGGGGGAAGTCCAACGTTTGCCCAATACTTACGATTTAGGGTAGAACTAGAATCTTTGTTTATGCTTAACCCATATCTTACTTGAATTTTTGGCGTGTCTAACGGTGTAATATTATATTATATTTATCGGGGATGATGGTTTTTTGTTTACCCAACGGTTTTAAGTGTAAATTCTTACGTTATTCGTTACTATTGATCGCCGAAAAATTCATAGCTACTATATTATTGTTCTACATAGCCGAGCACGTTCAGAAACATAATAAAATCGAGTTATACAAATATAATATTTTTATGTCACTAACGATATTGGTTGATCCCTACATAACACACCTTAATAAATAAAAATAGTATTTAAAAAAAATATTGTCGATTTTTAAAGTAAATGTCTCGTGCAGCAGGCATTGTAAATATGCCCAGGTCTCTACCGATGCGTTATTACCGCCACCATAATAATTATAAATCGTCGTAAACAATTTGCTGAATTGTTTATGCTGGCGTAGTCAGCCGGCGACACGCACTCTCGCGCGTGTTCAATGGAGCTCATTCTTTGCCACAAACCTTATCGTGTCGTGACGCATCCCATATCGGTGGACTCAAACCTTTAAACATAAATTATAATACAACGTTTGATGAATCAATGTAAGAATTTTATATAGTCAAACGAACCACTATATACATACATCTATAGTAGGCTGTCTTTTTTAACAAAACCATTCCATTATGAATATGTCGTAAAACTTAATGCTCACACTAT